>NC_140123.1:13008821-13082992 GCF_964035555.1 Netta rufina | reverse complement strand
GTCTGCATATTCTTCTGAGCAGTAAATTAAAAGGAACAGATGTATAATTTGGGAAGCTTTCCAGATTATTTTTTAATTTTATTTTATTTTTAATTTTAATTTTTTATTTTCCTAAGTGAAACATTCAATAAAGACTGCTATATACAATGCTTTTTCCGTCTATATCAGTTTCATTGAAAATTCTAATTCTGTGCTGCATGCACAGTGAATATACCAAATAGAAGGAAGATTTTTTCAATATATATTATTTCTGGACACTTCAGTTTTTGCTTTTTAATTGGACATTAATAACCATTTACAATGTAGAAACCTAAATTTGAGCTAGTCATTGAGTGTCCCTTTACAGTTCTGGTGAGAATTAGATATTTTAGGGTGTGATTTACCTCAAACTAAAATAAATATTTGAAATATGTTGGATGGATAAGGTCCTAAAACATCTATTTCTCTCATATTTGCAGTTACTAAATGCTGTTATGAGTCTTTCCATTTAAACATCTCTTTCATACTCAAGGTTACAATCTTGCTTCAACATAACCTGGAATATATTATATTATACTATACTAATGCTATTATCATGTATATAGCATAAAAATATCCTGTATATAATGCAAAAACATTATAATACAATATCCTGAATATAATGTACCATCTATGGTATTTTTATACCACATTAAAAAAAAAAAAGGCTGGATCCTTGCTAGTCGGTCAAGGGAGATGAGTGTCTCGCTCTACTCTGCGCTGGTCTGGCCTCACCTTGAGTACTGTGTGCAGTTCTGGGCACCACAGTACAAGAAGGACATTAAACTGTTAGAGAGTGTGCAGAGGAGGGCAATGAAGATGGTGAAGGGCCTAGAGGGGAAAACATATGAGGAGCGGCTGAGGGACTGGGTCTGTTCAGCCTGGAGAAGAGGAGGCTGAGGAGAGACCTAATCACGGTCTACAACTTCCTTGCAATGGGGAGTGGAGATGCAGGTGACCTATTCTCTGTAAACACCAGTGATAGGACCCGCAGGAATTGTGTTAAGCTGAGGCAGGAGAAGTTTGGGTTGGACATCAGGAAGAGGTTCTTCACTGAGAGGGTGGTTGCACACTGGAACAGGCTCCCCAGGGACGTAGTCACTGCACCAAGCCTGTCTGAATTTAAAAAGCGATTGGACTGTGCACTTAGTCACATGGTCTAAACTTTTGGGCAGACCTGTGCGGTGCCAGGAATTGGACTTGATGATCCTTATGAGTCTCATCCAACTCGGGATATTCTATGATTATATGATTCTAAATTATATTAATCTGACAGAAGTATTTCTGGTTTTTGCTCTTCAGCGATGTCCCTTATCATCTGATTTTAGGCACCACTAAGTGACCAAGGTGCCTAGGTTTAAGGGAGCTAAGTCCCTAAGCACCAAGAGACTTTAGTTGAGATTCTGTTCACCTTAGGCTCACCGTAATTGGGAAAAATGTTACTCATTCAAACAGAGCAAAAAACGTTTTTTTCTGTTTTTTTTTTTTGTTTGTTTGTTTGTTTGTTTGTTGTATAAATTGCAATAAGATTAAGCTAGAGCTGAAGCAACCAGGAACTTACTTTTGATGCAAATGTTCCCAAAACCCTAGAAGTTTTCTCTCTGTACATGAGGTTGTGAAGGTTACTAGTCATTACTCAACAATTTCCCCTTCCCAGTAGTTCGGGACATGTTACAAAATCAGCACAAGTATGATTCTCCAAGTGAATATAGTCAAAGCATTTTATTTGCTTAAACAAATAATTAAACTAAGTTGTGATTTCGCAAAACAAAGAATCGCATAATCATGGGATTGTAGAGGTAGGAGCAGGACTCTGGAGATTGCCTGGTTTGATCCCCTAGTTCAAGGGAGGGTCACCAAAAACAGGTTGCTCAGGACACTCCCTGGCTGTTCTTGAATGTCTCCAAAGGATGGGGACTACGCAGTCCCTATGGATAATCTCTTTAAGCATTTCTCTGTTTTTCATTTTGTGTCTATTGGCTCTTGTCCTGTCACTAAGCACAACTGATAAGAGTCTGGTTCCATATTCTTAATCCCTCCATCAGGTATTTATTCATGAGAAACCCCTGAGACTTCTCTTCCCAGGCTGAACAACTTCAGCTGTCAGTCTCTCCCAACATGACAGATGCTCCAAGACCTTCATCATCTTTGTGGCCCAGCACTGGACAAGGTACTCCAGAGATCTCTCACCAAGGCTGAGCCGAAAAGAAGGATCACCTCCTTCATCTCAGTGACAATATTCTTTCTAATGGAGTCCAGGAGGCTGTTGACCTTTCTCATACAAGCATGTTGCTGACTCATGGTAGGCTTGCTGTCCACCAGGAGCCATAGGTCCTTTTCTATAGAGTTACTTCCCCAAACTTATGCTGGTTATTCCTCTCTGTGGGAAGACTTGGCATTTTCCTTTTGTTGAACTTCATGAGACTCCTCCCTGCTCAGTTCTGGAACCTGTCAAGTTCACTCTGAATGGAAACACAAGTAGTTAGAAAAAGATATTCCTCCCAGTTTTGTGCAGGCTGAAAATTACTGCTCACATACATACATACAGATAACAGTCAATTCCTTTATGCTTTTTGGCCATTTCTATTTAATTTATTTAGTATCAAGAATTTCTGGAGTAACTATGGAGGATGAAGATCCAAGTGATAAGTAGCACACAGAAGGGATTTTGGATAACTTCATGCAAGAACAGGGCAAGTTATGATCTCAACTTATGACAGAAATTAACTTATTTATGAAGGTATAGTAATGAAGGAAAATGCGTTTATTTCTAAGACAAGATGAGAACAGAAAGAAGCTCACTGAAGTGTAAAAACTTTCAAACTGTTGAAGCACATCATAAGAACTGTAGAGAAAAAGTTCCTAGGAGAATGCAAGTGTCTTAAATACTACAGTGATCAGCACTTGATAGTAATTAAATTAAAGATCACTGTTTCAGTACAGAAAATCATTATTACTATAGTATAAGAAAATTCGTATCAGAAATTCAGACAAATAATAATGAAATATAAGTATTAAAATGATAAAATTGGCTCTTCCTTTTTATTTATTTTCCATGAAAACCTTTCCAATTTCAAAGCCAACTGTATTCACAATTTAGAGTATATATTAAAGGAAATTTTGGGGGAACAAAAGGACTTGGAACTGAAGAGAAATACTCAAGATAACAGTCACTATAAATACAATGAGATTAATGAAAGGGCTTAACTGGAATGGATCCTGACTGTAGCTCATGTTACATTTCAAAGACTGCATTTAGATTTTCTCTGTAACACTAGAAATGATAACAAGTAAAGTAATACTCCAGTAAATCCCTAAGGGTGTTGCTATTCATGGCAGTTATCTGGGGATAGAAGAAAGAATGCAGAAAGAGGGAGTTTGGAGAATCTTCATAATGTGATAAAATGTTGTGTGCAGGAGAAAATCATAAACATTGTGATTAATAGTGTGACTCATTCCTGAGTCGATGATGAAGAGGTGGGTTGATTATAAAGGCAATATAAAGTAAAAGTCAGGAGTTAGAAACCATGCCTTGTTTCCAGGCTACTGCTTCATGTTATTCACTACCTGTTTTTCATACATGCTTTTCTGCCTATCACCCCTGTTTTGTGGCAGTGATTGCACCTCCTGCACTGTGCAGATTCAGCTGTTGCTCTGGCCACTGAGTGTTCTCAATCTGAGAAGTAACTAGATATTTGTGGAAACAGCAGCCATTTGTTCTACCAGATTTGTCACAGAAGGGACTAACATTTATACCACAATGTATGGCTGGTAGACAAATAACAATAACAATAACAATAATAATGAGTCCTCTTTGAACTGAAATAATAATAAAAAACATTTTTCCAGAAAAAAAGAAAAAGCATAAAACAACAGTTTCCTTTCATGTCAGATAAAAAAGGTTGTGTCGTTTTGTTTTGTTTTGTTTTTCTCTCTCTCTCACACACACAAACAAACAAACAAACAAACAAAAAACTTTTACAGAACTTATCAGAATACAAACAATACAAAAACAGAATAGGGAAAAAACGATGATTATTTTGTGGAGGGAATAACTACAGTGGTAGTAAAGATGACAAAATTGTATACCTGGCTGGAAAACAGACAGTGAGCATGTGCTCATGAAATCACAGAGGACTCTAGGTACATTTCTTTAAGCATATGGTCTTTACTCAATATTATATTATAATATTATTTTAGACAATTCCAGTTGTGGTCACAGTGTAGCTGACAGTGATAAACAGCTTCTACCCTTTAGTGAGGAGTCAGTGATTGAATATAGTCTCCACATTTTTGACTGTTGTATAGTATTCAATTTTTATTTTTTTTTTTTCCTGCAATAATAGAAGAGGGAAGAGATTTTACAAGTGTTTAGTTGTTGTTGTAGGGGTTTTGTTTGTTTGTTTGTTTGTTTGTTTTCCCTTGGTACTTTCATAAGTTTAACAAGCAGTTTGGACAGAATTGACTGTCTTCATAGGATAGTGTTAAGACAGATTTTTTTTGTTTGTTGTTTTAACCACTGATCAGTACAGGGCCTCATCAGGATTATAAACAAGTGGAAATATTTCTGTTAGAAAGTTGTTTTACACTGAGCAATTCATATTAGATTATAAATCAGGCAGGATACTTATGAAAGGTGTGTTTCTTCATCTAGAATTATTTTGTTCAGTGAATTTTGCTATTCTCAAGGTTGTAACAGGGAAGATGATGTTGAGGTATGGCTTTGTTTTGACTGTCAGAAAACTCTTTTAGGCAAGCACCAGAAAATACTCCTATAATCCTATTTTAACTAGTATGAAATTGAACCAATTTACTGGCTGATATGCAGGTTTTCAGAAGAGACAAACAAAAACTGTTTGAGAAGTTGCTTGGATGGGTTGTTCAGTATTGTTCATGAACTCTGTGCTCTCTCTTCCTGTACAATATCTGCTTGCTGTGATCTGTGAATACTTTACAGTGTATCAGAGGGAACCTATACATTTTACTCAGTGCTATAGATTTCAAATGAGAAAATCAGAAAAGAAAGTCCTGTGAGACTCAGTGGAGTCCTTAGGTCCTTTTGTGGATTTAGCTCCATGCATTCATAAAGAGAAGCACTGATAGCCTCCATTTTCATTGATTTTCCACTGTGACAAGTGAGGTCTCATTGCAGTACACCTTATCAGGTGTACTACACAATTCGAACACTAGACATCACTTGTAATTGAAGAGGTGCCAAAGGTTGTGTCCTGGTTTCAGTTAGGACAGAGTTAATTTTCTTCCTAGTAGCTGGTAGAATACTATGTTTTGGTTTAGGATGAGAAGAGTGTTGATAACACCCCCATGTTTTAATTGTTGCAGAGCAGTACTTACACCAAGCCAAGGAAGTCTCAGCTTCTTGCTCTGTCCTGCCAACGGGCAGGCTGGGGGTGCAGCAGGAGCTGGGAGGATACAGACCCAGCACAGATGACCCAAACTAGCCAAAGGGGTATTCCATTACATCTGACATCATGCTAAACAATATATATATAGGGGTTGCTAGCCGGGGGAGGTGGGCTGGACTGCTCGGGGTTAGGCTGGGCATCGGTCAGTGGGTGGTGAGCAATTGCATTGCACATCACTTGTTTGTACACATTATTAGTAGTACTAATACCATCATTATTGTTATTATTATTTTCCTGTCTTATTAAACTGTCTTTATCTCAACTCATGAGCTTCACTTTCCTGTTTCTCTCCCCCACCCCAGAGAGGGAGGGAGGAGGGCGAGCGAACGGCTGTGTGGTGTTTAGCTGCTGGCCGGGTTAAACCACAACAGTCCTTTTGGCGCCCAACATGGAGCAAAGAAGGGTTGAGATAATAACAAATCTGACCAGAGTGTGTTAAACTAAAATTGGTATAAGTATTAGACCTGCTTAATAGTTACTTTAATCTCAAGTCTGCTGCGCCTGTTTTCCAAATTGAGTATTATACCACATTATTTTCCATATGTGCTCTCTGTCATGTTGTTTATCCTCTCCGGGCCCTGGTTTAAGATCATCATGGTACTGTGCATTGTAATAGTGGCTTATGAGATGATGAAATATCTGGTCATGACTCCAACTTGGTATTTGTACTCAGCAACATTGTCGACTCTATACTTTGGAAACCGTATCTTGGAAACTATTAGCAATTATACCTATTGCCTTTTTTCATCAGGGAGTCAATCTGTGGAGGGGAAAGGGGAAGATATTTTTTCTTACTCGTTCACTCTCCCTTTCTCCTTCACCACCCTCTTATCCTCTGAGCTTGTTACAATAGTTCTCCAAGATATTGAATATCCTTGGGATACTCAGACCTGCATGGTCTTGTTGTTATGTCTCCTGTTATGTCTTCAGGTTTGCTTAAACAACTACTTAGGAATCTCATCCAGAGATCTGCCCGGAGGCAGGATAGTTGTGTGGCAGGGAGTATGGGAGGATATGGGCAGGTTTCTAGGGCAGTGGGCACCTCCAGTGTTTTTGAAATTCACCCCTGAACAACTTCAAAATCCTAAAACACTGGTAGAATGCTTGAAAAAAAAAGATGTCATGACTCTGGCTGTTCCAAAGTGATACAAATCATTGTAACGTGCTGGGGCCTGGCTCATGCTGCAATTGATAATACTATCAACTTAGTGACAGACCCTGCGGCCACTCCAAGTCCTGTGACAGATCCAACAGCCACTCCAACCCCTACGATGGAGCAGCTGCTCCAGTTCCAGTTCCTGCAGCTGCTCCAGTTCCTGCAGCTGCTCCAGTTCCTGCAGCTGCTCCAGTCCTGCAGCCACTCCAGCTCCAGCCTTCCCGTTTGAAAGAAAATTAACTCTGTCCTAACTGAAACCAGGACAGGTTGCCATCACCTCTCTTTCTGCACATAAGATTAGAGCAGGTAGCTCCTGATCTTAAAAAGCTGGTTGTAATATGGTTTCAAATGCAATATGTTCATTATAAATTTTTCATTTTTTTAATATGAACCCATACTACATAGCAAAAAATAAATAAATAATAATAAAAAATCTCTATTTCTACTGATGATTGCTTTTATACTTACTGCCTACAATGAATACTGCTGTTTTAACAGCTACACTATTTTGAAGTTGATTATCATACCAGCAAGTAGTACACAAGAACATAATGTGCAGATGTGCTATTTAGAAGCAAATGAAAGAAATATTCAGTTGCAGTGGAGAAAGGGTTTCACTGAACTTAATCACACAGTAAAGTCACCAAGGTAAAATTCTCTGCAAAGGCAACAGAATGTATGTATGCAGGAAAAAAATAATAAAAAAATAACAATAAAAAAAAAAAAAACTTTTCTATTAATATAGAGAGTATACACTGGAAAACACTTTCTGTTGGGATCCCCTTGTAATATACTACCAACAGCCTCCCCGCACACACACATACACAAACAAGTACAATCTCCTTTGAGATTGACACTAAAGATATCTTTCTACTAAGAACAAACCTTGGTAGCTTTGATAGCCTTTCAGTATTTCCCACAGCAAAAATAAAAGCAATCTGAGTCTAAATGACATGACTAGCTGAGACAGTTGAAGATACATTTTAGACCTGTTGGGACATTCCGTGTGTACTGTGTTTAGTAGGCTAACAAAGCAAAGCAAAGTGGGAAATCTCTTCTATATTTCTGGGAATTAATTCCTCAAGATGGGTGTGCATCAATGGCCTCAAGTCACCAGCTAACCAAACAGGAGCATATTGTTCATCTTTTTTTTTGTTTGTTTGTTTATTTGGTTGTTTGTTTTTTGTTTTGTTTTGTTTTGTTTTGTTTCTGTTTTTATTTTGTTGTGTTTTGTTTTATTTTTCTTTCTTGCTGTATTTCGAGATTGAAAGGTGCATGTCCAGAACTTCACCCTGTTGTCGTCAGCATTTTCTTCTTCTTTTTTTTTTTTTTTTTAATCTTCTATTAGAATATTTATTAAAATAGCACTCTACTCACAATTTGGTTTTATCCTTACAAAACCAGGAGCAATCTGCTGTTCTTGCTTCCTCAAGGACTGTCAGAATGAAAACTCTCAGGCATCCTCTTCTCTACATCATCTTTAGCTGTTTAAGACCTAAATCCTAACTTACCCACCATAAATAATAATAATAATAATAATAATAATAATAATAATAATAATAATAATAATAATTATTATTATTATTATTATTATTATTATTATTATTATTATTATTATTATATTATATATATTATATATTATATAATAATCATATATATTATTAATATTATATAATTATATTATTATTATTAATAAAATTATCTTCTACACGATAATGGTTAGTTATAACTAAAGGACCTGGAATAATAATAATAATAATAATAATAATAATAATAATAATAATAATAATAATAATTATTATTATTATTATTATTATTATTATTTTATATATATATTTATATATATAAATTATATATATTATTATATTTATATATATATTTTATATATATATTATTATAATATATATTATAATAATATATATATTATATAATAATTATATTTATTATTATTATTATTATTATTATTATTATTATTATTATTATTATTATTATTATTATTATTATTGTTCCAGGTCCTTTAGTTATAACTAACCATTATCGTGTAGAAGATAAACAGACAAATAAACCCATAATATTCCTTGAATTGAAACATGTTGTCTCAGTCTTGATTTTTACTCCATGTACTAGGTTGGGACATAGCAACCATTGTTTGTGGACTTGTATGTTTTTTAGCAAGATGAGTTTCTGGGTCTGGGTAGTATTTAGAGTTGGAGCTACACATTGGAGTAAGTGGTAAAAATCCTGTCTCAGGACTCTACTACTGCTTGCAACCTTTTGGAGAGTTAAGCTCTCCTGACATTTTTTTCCTCATCAGGTAGGTCCCTATCTGAGGTTCTGTATATGTTCATCATTGCCAGAGCATGAGCACGTACATGAATATCCATTTCTATCTGGAAGACTCCCTGGATATTTTTCATAAGGTAAGTAATACTGGTTTTGTACTGTTTTTGTTGTTGAAAATGACAGAGTTAATCAAACAAAATTAGATACAATTAGAACAGACCTATGAAAAATTCAAAACAAGAACAGACTTGAAATGTTTCACACAGCAAAAAGTCATATCACTCATAGAAATTATTTGTATATATGTGAACATGCGCCTGCTCAGATATTTATATATATAAATGTTATCTACATTAGCATCCAGGTTCTTATCTGCTGAGCATTTTTAGGTTCACTTAAACTTGCTAAGATGACTTAAAGATGCTCTTTAACTTTTTTTTAACAATCTTTTTTTTTTTTATCTTTGTATCAATCTTTTGATCTCTCCAACAGACTTACCCCCTTTCTAATCTTTTTGACTGATAAATATATGGACTTAAACTTTGACTAATCTCAGCAAGGAGTGAAATTCCTTCTGGAATGTGAGTTGATTTACTGGCCCACAATAATCCTGCAATTTTTTAAATTGGAAGGGATGTCTTAAGGTCATCTAATCCAACTCCTCTGCTCAAGGAGTTGGATAGAACAAATAGCCCAGGAACGTGTCCAGTCAGATTTTGATTATATCCAAGGATGGAGATAACACTACTTCTTCTTTGACCTCCCTCAATGTAATAAAAATATTTTGTTGTTTTCACATGTGCCATTCACCCAGCACCACTGAGGAGAGTCTGTCTCCCTCTTCACTACCTCCCATCCAAGTATTTTTACACACTGATGAGATCCCCCTGAGCCTTTTCTTGTCTGAATTGAACCATGTCAGATCTCTCAGCCTTTCCTTGTATGACGGGTGTTTCAGTCCTTTAATCATCTTCAAAGCCCTACACTGGACTTACTTCACTAAGCTGGTATCTTCTTTTCACCAGGAAGCCCAGAACAAGACAAAGCACTCCAAATGTGTTTCACCAGGACTGAGTAGAGAGAAAGAATTGCCTCCTTTGAGCTGTCAGCAGTACTCTTCCTAATGCAGCCCAGGACGCCATTGGCATCTTTATTGTAAGGCATCATTGCTGACTCATGGTCAATTTTGTGCCTACCAGGACCCCCACAGCTCTGCAGAACTGCTTTGCAGCTGGTTGATCCCCAGAATGTACTGCTGTATGAGGTACTCATATCTGGGGTTGCTCCAGCCCTGGTGCAGCACCTTGGACTTGGACTTGAACTTCATTATGTTTGTGTGGGCCCAAAGTTCGTCCAGGTCCCTTTGGAGGGCATCCCTTCCTTCTCTTTTATCAACTACACCATTCGGCTTGGTATTGTCTGCAAATCTGCTGATGGTGAAGCACTGATTCAGCTAGTTTTCCGTCCACATCACTGTTCACTAATCTCATCTGTACTTTGTCTATGAAAATATTAAATATTGCCATAGGACACAATAAGCTAATGATGAAAAGGAAAGTGCAAGTTAATGATGTAACATAAAGTCAATGTGAAAACTTCAAATGCAAACTAGAAACAGTTTGTATATCTGAATATACTGAAAAATAAAACCAGATAGACAGTTCAAATAAAATCATCATAAGTGAGATTTTATTTCAGGACTCTGGAAACAAACTTCAGGTTTTATAATGGAATGGACAAGCTACTATCTAATAACATTTATATTAAAATAACAAAAAAAATAAAGGCTTTGATATTTTTAACAATGAATTTTGTAGAAGAGAAACATTTCTAGCATGAAAAGGTAATAGTACAGTTCAAAGACAAAATGTTAACACAGAACTAACAAATATACTAATAATGTGTAAAGCAGGATTCTTATCTTAAGTACATTTGTAACAGTCTGTAGTATAGCTGGAAAACAAAACAAGAGGCATGCTGTGTAAGACTATGCATTAATATTGGATCAGGTTTTTATTTGTGGTGTTGCTTTAAACTTACCTATAAATGGTTGTCAGTTCTGTAGTGAAGAAATGTTATCCTTTATCACTGTAGACTGTTTGGATAATTGAATTATCATAGGACACATTGAATGTATATTTCCACAAACCTTATTTTAAATGTCCCTAGATATAAATTGCTATTAAAATAAAGCTAGGCAACTGTATATTTTTGGACCATTTGCTGCTGAAATATTTCACATTAATAGGGTCAAATTTTAGCACATTATTAAATTGTTTGTTTGTTTGTTTGTTTGTTTCACCTACCCTAGAGGACAGATTTCTGGGAAGATTTTCTGTTTACTTCTCTGAATTTGCCTCATTTTGTCTCATCTTATCTTGCCTCTACACCTCTACAAATGAACATTACTCACATAATTTTATTTCAGCTCTCCTTCAAATTTAGGGCCTCACCTTCTTCCCCTCCAAAAAATAAAAATGGAGCTTAGACTTCTGGGTTCTGATTTTGAAACCCATTATTCTTAAAACTGATATGAAAGTGCTGTCAACTCCTAGAGATCTTCACATAGTGTAAGCAATTCTAATGCAAAAATGTAGATTTCTAGACTTGTATTCTGGAAGGACCGAGGTGGATGGGGGTGAGGAGGGTGCAAAAGTCACAGTTCAGACAAAATGCAAAGCTCACAGTTTGAATTAATGTGGTTACAGGAATTAGTCTCTTTATCTTTAGGAGCTTTGGTCTTGTAGTTATTCAGAGTCTTAATACACAGTTACAGGTTTGAAATCTTCCCAAAGCATATTTTTAGCTGTTTCTTTCATAATGGTCAGAGGAAGACATAACCACTTTGTAATAGCTGTCTGGTGGTTAGAAAGCACCCCAGCTCTTTGAAAGAGGCAAAATTAACCCATTTCTTTCTATGAGAGTATTCCCATTCAATCTTTCATTGATATATATACCTCTTTTAAACTGAACAGCTAAGGTTTTCATTAGACAATGAGCATCTTTAGGATAGAGGCTTTTGCCATAATAAGAATTTTGAGCTATAAATTGCATAGAATTATGCATAAATAACCAATTTCTGGTTCATGTTCTTCATTGACAGATTCAGGTACAGGATTACCTAAAAATAAAGTTGAATCTGCTTGGATAGCATGCCACTATAAAGCACACGTATAGATTTTGGCATCAGCATTGACATCAGCATTAGTCAGTATAGAACCAGTTTTGGTATCTCCGCTTGGAGCACACAGTGACTCCTCATATTTCCAAGTCTTACACAAATGGACATTCCTCATCCTGTATGTAATGAATAGATAGATAGATAGATAGATAGATAGATAGATAGATAGATAGATAAACAAACAAACCAAGAAAAGCATTCCCAGTTTTAGTTTTCATGTTTCACAGATTCACAGAATGACTGAGGTTGGGAGGGACATCTAGAGGTCATCTGATCCAACCCCCCTACTCAAGCAGGGCCACCCAGAGCAAGTTGCCCAGGAGGAGACTACACAATCTCTCTGGGCAACCTTTTCCCTTGCTCTATCCACCCTCAGTTTACTTTTCCATAGTGAATAACATTTCAACTTCAAGGAAGTTATGACTTTGAGAGTTGGATTTAAAATGCCTGAGCTTACTAAATGTTAGTTTGTGTTTTACCCAAGCTATAGATTTTATAAATGAAAGTAAAGATTTCATTCATAGTCCCTGTAATACCATACTGATTTGTGTCTTTTTTTTTTTTTTTTTGTTTTTTTAAGCAAAAGTAAAGTAAAAAAAGGAAAAGTTTACTTTTTTAGCAAAGTCAAGTCAAGTCAAGTCAAGTCTTGTGCTGGGGTTCCCAGAGCTGAACACAGTACTCCAAGTGGCTTCTCACAACAGAAGAGGGCAAGAATCATGTCCCTCAACCTGGGACATGCTTCTTTTTATGCAGCCCTGGATACAGTTGGCTTTCTATGTTGCAAGAACAAGAGAACAATGCTAATTTTTTAGGGTAAAATTCAGAGTACAAATTTATCCAAGTAGAAATAACTAGACAATGAAGTACTGAAAGGTCACATCTGGCTATTAGTATTTATGGTTTTGGACTCATTGTTTTTGTAGTTTAGAAGTGTAATTATTTTAGGACTTGTTTCTCTGAGATTGCATTCTGATGTTTACTTTTTGATACAGAACAAGTAAAAGAACTGATGCATATAGTTGCCTCTGAGAAAAACTGAAACAGTGAAGAGCTTGAATATCCAACACAGTTCTTCCTTATAAGAAAAACAAATACATTATGTTGGATTTTTTTTTTCTGTCACTAAGCTATTAGTAATTTACAAAAGAGAACGAACGAACAAACAAACAAACAAACGAATGAACGAAAAAAAGAAAGAAAGAAAAAAGTGAGTTTCATGTGTCCCTGGAATCCCTAAACCACTTTTTAGACAAGCGTGTCATGTCTGATGTTGAAGATGAGAAGAAAAACAGATTGTTACTGTGTAGCTTGAGGTAGTAATTAAAAAATTGAATAAAGCTCTTTTGGTACAACTTTTCTAAAGCAGTTTTGGGTGAATACAAATCATCCACAGTGCAAATATGACATTTTACTTGCCACATGTGATCTTGCACTGTTTACATTACATATGGTGCATATAGTAGAAGTAATCAAATCATCTCATTAATAAGTGATCTAATTAATATTGACTGCAAGCTTTTAGGAGATTGATTCAATTTTCTGTAAATGTAGTCATTATTGGATCATTTCTACAATATTCATGGAATTTTATTTATGTGAATTACGGTGATCTGTTTGCTCCATTTATTCATGATTCATATCTGAGATCTGTGAATGACTGTTATTTGGTTTTGGTATACTTACAGAAGGTATTTGCAGGCTGAATAATTAAAAATACTAATATGTGATAGTTGGCATTTTGTGATGCCAAATACCTGCACCTTGAGCTGAAAAAGACAATTAATTTTGCATGCCCTAAAAATCATTCAATCAAAGTTGTAATACTTTCAAGTCTTTCACGAAACAGAACAGCAATATCAGAAACCCAGAATTGCTCAGGCTAAGATGGATCACAGAAGATCTCCAGTTCAACCTCTTGCTCACAACAGTCAGTTGCAAGGTGAGACCAGGGCTTTATCCAGTTGAGTCTTGAACTACTCCAGCCTCCCTTTGGTAACTCAGGCTACTATTAGGTTCCCCTGAATCCACCTCTACTCAAGGCCGAACAAGCCCATTTCTCCTGCTCTCTCCTCACAAGGAAATTGTTCCAGTCATGGAATGATGACATAATGTTTCTCCCCGGTTGGTTTGTGTAATACCTGCACCAGAAAGTTATCCTTGACAGACTCTAGGAATCTCCAAGAGGCTAGAGGAATCTCCTTGAGGCTCCTAGGCTCACAGCCTGCTGTGTAGCTTTTCCAGAAGACATCTGTGTGGTAGAATTCCCCTATCAGGCTGAGTGTGTGAACATGATGCTTCTCATAGTTGAAGCAAAAAAGCCTCGTCAACAGGCTCCCTTTGACCAGGTGGCCTGTAGTAGACCCCAACCAGAAGGTGTCCTTCATCAGTGTGGTCCTTTACTTTCACCCACAAGTTCTGTTTGCAACTGATCCCCTCCCTAACACAGAGGGCAAAACATCCTCCCCTCCTTCCCTGCCTATCTCCAGTTTTCTGTCAATTTCCTGACACATTCACTTGTTTTTTTTCTGAATGTTTGGACAGATCATTTTTGTGCTTGTCCTTAAGGGAACAGCTTTCTTGAGTTCCTCTTCCTTCTATAACTGACTACCCAAGTCTTATGTATCAGTTTCCTGAGTAGGCTGAATACTGCTCTCCTAAATTCTGAGGTCAATACTAGCCTTCCTCAGTGTTTTGAATGCTGGTAGTTTACAGTTACTACAGCCAAAGCCACCACTGACTAAAAATATGCCTCTTCATAGCAATGGTGAAATGTTCTCATTTTTAATGTAATATGCATAGATATTTCTATTAAAGAAATCTTAAGTGCTCTGCTAATTTATTCATCTTTCTTAAATTACACTGTATTAAACTTGCTACTGTGTTTTCTCTATAAATTGATTAGATATTGCCAGCATAATTCCTATTGCTCCCTTAAAACTTGTACTTTTTCCTCAGGCTTTCAGGGAAGAGGAATTATTACGTTCAAGGCTGGTATTTCTGTAGTAAGGATTGCTCCTTTAGAATCATTTGTTTACTTTAATCACAGTGGTGTATTGTAAGGAATAATTACATAACATTGGTAAAGTGTTTCCTCCTATTCCCTTGAAAATGAAAGGGAGCTCTTAATTCATTTTTGTGGGAAAAAGAGTGAGCCTGAGGAAAAAAAAAAAAAAACAAAAAAAAAACATAAAAATTATTTATGAGAATTTAATATATTATTTTCGTTCTGCAAAAATATCACACAATGCTATTTCAGTTATTTTTATTTAATGACTCAACTGTACTTCTTACAACAGCTCTTGAATGGACTGTTATCAGGATTAAAATCAAGACTAAAATCTCTTCACTTAGGCTCCAGAATAAGCTACTCCAAAAACACTATATTAATACCTTTCAGGCAATTATACTGTAAGATAACCATTTAGGAAAATGAAGTACTTTCAGAAATTCTAAACTTTTCAGTATTCAATAGTAGATATAATTGTTTTTTGTGGAGTGCTTTCAAAATGTAGAATAAGGTGAACTTGTTTTTTTGTTTGTTTGTTTGTTTGTTTAAGAGTTTATAACATATCTTCATTTACAGACTTTCCTTTGTAATGTTCCTTTTTATATTGTATTTTTCTTTCAACAGAGAAATAGTCTTCAAGTGTGGAAATTGGCAATAATTATAAAAATCTATGAGCTGTTTATTCAACTGTACTTGCATCTCTACTATTAGCAGTATTTTTAGGTTTCAGTTCAGTTCAGATTTGCATTGCCAAAATGTCTTTTGAAGCCTTTGGTCTGCTTCCTAAACAGATTTATTTTATTTATTTATTTATGGCATTTTTACTAATTTCAATTAACTATAACAAATGGTTTGTATCTATTAAGAGTCATAGTGCCACCTGAACTAGTTCCAAAGACAGTGAATATCAAGCAGATCTTTGAGGGGATAGTGATTATCTAAACTTCATGACTACAACATCTTTCTTTCGAAAATACCTATGTTCCCAAGTATTCAAAAAAAGTCTTTACAATGTCTGTCATATTGCTACTCATAATGGACATGAAGCCATTTCTGGAGTTTTTTTTTCTGCAGTTCTTTGCATGCAGAAGATTATACAGGACTTGAGCATGTATGCACTTAACAACTCCAGATGTGAAATAATTTCTAACATTCAATATTTTGTATACTAGCAGTAAATCACACCATGTCAATTATAAACTGAGTACTCTCCTTTAGATCTTGATGTTTATTCCTTTCACAGAACTCTCTCTGGTAATCATCAGTCTCACTTGTTTCACAGTTAAAATTTAAATTTTGGTCTTCATGTGTTGGGAATTAATAAGAACTACATCATATTCAAAATAGTCAAATGGGGAAATTATGTCTTTGTTAAAAGGCTGGCATAGCTTATAGTCAGTTGGAATTTTGTAGGTGAGCCTGCTCTCATATCTGATTTTGAGAGTTTCCTGCCTATGATTTAACTCCCATATGTCTTGTGATCTTCCATTAAAGGTCATCTCATTGTCTTCCACTGCATGTGTCTCACTGGCCCAGTACTCAACAGCTAACAACAGCTGGTAGTAGGATCCTGGAGCAGGAGGGCAGCTGTGTGCAGATTCCTCCTAAAAAGCATGATGCCCTAGACTGAAGCCTAGCTTGTCAAAATGAGTTCTCTGTCCTGTGCTTTAGCACACATTTTCTGGATGGCAAGAGAAAAGCTGAAAGGTCTTATGTTCTCCTTGTGTAATGTCCTGGCTTCCTTACAGGATGGAAAGTGCTCTGCCCTGGGATATTTCATGACCTTGTGGACACTTTCCTGGGATTGAGGCATCCAGTTCAATGTCACCATGATAAAGAATCCTGAGACCAGAACTCCTACGTACAGTTTTCCTCCCTGTTTTTCTACAGGACCTATAATATAAAATTATTACAAAGCAGTGATCCAGTTGGCGAATAGAAAAAGAAGTACATGTTGGTTATCAGACATAGGCCTTCTGAGATTATGTCATAGTTTATTTACAGAGTTATTATCTCATTTTTTGTTCCCCACTTCCACTTGCAGTACACATACCTTTTAAACAGGAATAATAGCATCCTGTGATTCAGAGATATACCATGAAACTAAATGCATTGTGCATTTTTCAGATACTAAATTCTCAGGTGTCATAGAAGTAACCTGAATAGAAATGTTTCAGGATTGATGTATGTCACAACAAATTGGGATGTTCTAGACACAGTGATTTCAAACAATCACATTTCTTATAAAAATGTTCTTTGTTTTTTTGTTTTTAAGATCAGAGAATCTGGCATATTTTTCCTTCTTATTCACCTGCTGATTATGGTTATTTTTATATTTACATATGTAATATGTATTTACATACATTTTTCCACCTAGTCATTTATTTTTCATATTATACCATATTTAATTGGAAATTTGACAGTAGACTTTCTGAGGTGAAAACTGTTTCTCTAAATGTTTTATGTGAGCAGAAATCCATGGAGTAATGAAATATAAAAAAGTACTGACAATTTATGTATGCTGTTAATTCCACTGATTGTGTCCAAATTTCAAAAGCGGCTCCTGGGTATTACATTTAAACATTATACCCTTTACAATATTCTGCATTGAGAAAAGAATATGTCAGGAGCTGCTCAGAACTGTGAGTACAAGGTTACAAATAGCTGTCAGTGAGGTCTAAAAATATTAGCTTTCCTCTTTGAAACTGGAAACGTAGGACAAGTTCAGCAGCAAAGGAAAATGTGCACATAATCAGCTACAGCAGTAAGAAAGCAAAATGTGTTCTGCTGCATTTCTAAAATGCGAGAGAACATCGGCATAAATTAAATTGTTTAAACAAGTGAACAAACATAAAGCAGAAATCCTACACTGAGAAAACAAGTACCTTGGCCCAGGCCTTCAGCAGGCTTTATTTATTGTCTTTGGATAGGTCTCAAATTTAGAGAATGTGTGTATATGCACATGCATATATTAAATATAAATAGAAGCTGATAGCTTATAACAGCATTAGTTCTATGTTATAAATTTTGTTAAGCTTTGAATGGAACTTGGGGTAAGTGTCTCAGTATGGGCTAGTTCTATTCAGTTGTGGCTTTCCAGTCTAATGGTCAGTCTAAAAGTCTAACAGCAGGCTCAAAGTAGTACTCAAGATTACAGGGTATAACACTGAATTTGGACTACTAGATAGTAAAGAGTGGCAGGTTTCATTAACCTCCACATGATCACATTTATGGGTACACAGAAGAATGTAAGGTTTCTGCAATGAGAGCAAGAAGGGAAGGGTAGAGGGAAGGGTAGAGGGAAGGGTAGAGGGAAGGGTATAGGGCAGGGCAAGGAAGGGAAGGGAAGGGAAGGGAAGGGAAGGGAAGGGAAGGGAAGGGAAGGGAAGGGAAGGGAAGGGAAGGGAAGGGAAGGGAAGGGAAGGGAAGGGAAGGGAAGGGAAGGGAAGGGAAGGGAAGGGAAGGGAAGGGAAGGGAAGGGAAGGGAAGGGAAGGGAAGGGAAGGGAAGGGAAGGGAAGGGAAGGGAAGGGAAGGGAAGGGAAGGGAAGGGAATGAGCACGGAGCTTATGGACAGCCACTGCAGATAATATTGGAGTGTGAAAATGAGAAGGGAGATCTGGAGGAGACGCTAATCTAGAAGAGAAGAGGGAATCATTCAGTGAATGAGTAGCAGCATACAAAGAGAAGGACAACAGAAGAGTATCTAAAGCAATTTGAATTGCCCAGAGCTCTGTTATCAATTATTGTACAGTCTGACCAGAAAGAAAACACAGGCATATGATGATCAGGTCATCAACATACTCCTTAAATGAAAACAGAAAAGAAAACAATGACATCCATTGACTAAATGGCAGTACACATTCATATTTCTAATAATATTCAATACAACTGAATGTAACTGTTTCTTTTTCAATTTCATATTCTTTTGCAAAACTTACATGATTTCTTCCCTTTGGAAATTGTATCAGTAATTTTACAACTTATTACATTCTCTGCCATTCTTTAATGTAAAAATGAACAAATAGAGAGAGATACTGTCATCTGGCAAAATGTTTTATGAATCTAATTATGAATTTTAAAATTCCCATAGTAGACAAATACTGTATTGTGAAAAGAAAATAAGATAAAAAAAAAAAAAAAAAAGATAGAAATTCAAAGACGACTCAGTTAAGGAAAATCCAAAATCCTCTTTTGAGAACAGCATTTCAAGACTGATCATTAAGCAAAATTTTTGGAAATAATACTTTAATGAAGACAAAAAGCTATTCCTTAGCATTTCCTTTTTAACCACATGTATTACAATCTTCACTTAATACAAACACAATACAACTTTAAAAAACATAAGCTAAAATTAGTTCAGACTATAATGTATCTACTTCATGCAAAAAGTTTATATTTGGGTGATTGCTTTAGCTCAGCTGATATGTAATAATTTAAATAATGAAAACTTGAGAGTGTAACAGATCAGTGTGTCCTAAACTTATCTACTTCTGAAAATTTATGAAATTTTTCACTGAAATTTATAGAAGTTTAGTTTCTTGTGTAAATTCATGTCTATTAATTAGAAGTGTAACTATGAATTTAGGAAACTAGTAATAGTCACCTTGATGTAGTTATTAGTACAAAGTGGGAACTTTTCTTTACTCTGAAGCTACCAGGTACAACACCACTTGTGTCCACAGAGCTAAATTACGTGGCTGCCCTCCAACTGCCTGTTGCAGCCTTCAGATCATTTATAGCCTTTTTCTTTAACAGCTGGTCAGAAAGACGCTAGGGACCATACTAATAATTCAGGTCTCTAGGGGATCCTGCCTGATCTAGTTTAGGATGACCGGTTTAGAAAATTATGAACTTTACTAGAATACATAATGCCACTTTTTCTAAAATCTGGCCTTAGTTATTTGAACATATTAATGTCACAAGGGAACAAAGTGCTCAGCTGTTTTCTGAAAATACTCCAGATTTAAAGATTCATTGACCTGTGAGGAGCTACCCTCATGAAAAGGGTAGGAAGGCTACTCTAGTGATCCTGGCTGTAACATTAATCTGGATTCAGGACAGCTCAATACTGTTAATCAGTTAACCTAGTTGGAGAAACCACCTACATTATGTTTAAACTGTAATAACTTTCCTAGCCATTCACTGATAATTCAAACCCCAGCTTATAAGCACTAAGAGGAAATGTAGTAAATGAGCTTATATGACATACAGCAATATTCAACGGGGTCCTTAATGTGGATAAGTCAAAGAAACACAGAAAACTGCTTACTTGTGTAGATAACATGATTTCATCTTGTGCAGACTTTTCACAAGATACTTTGCAGATAAATACTGATCACAAGCATAGTGTGTTCCAGCACCATTTTCATAGGAGGAGTCTTATGTAATCCATGGCAAAATTAATATTTCAATTGAAAACTTAGAAAATAAGTATTAAATTGGTTTGGTAAATGATTACTTTGGCCACAAAAATAATATCTTATGAACATAGTTTGGTGGTGACTACTTCCAAATCTTCAGAGAGCTGACATACAGCTCATTGGAATTCCAACACAAACTTTAAGGAAGATTCTTTCTTTCTTTCTTTCTTTCTTTCTTTCTTTCTTTCTTTCTTTCTTTCTTTCTTTCTTTCTTTCTTTCTTTCTTTCTTTCTTTCTTTCTTTCTTTCTTTCTTTCTTTCTTTCTTTTTCTTTCTTCCTTCCTTCCTTCCTTCCTTCCTTCCTTCCTTCCTTCCTTCCTTCCTTCCTTCCTTCCTTCCTTCCTTCCTTCCTTTTCCTTTTCCTTTTCCTTTTCCTTTTCCTTTTCCTTTTCCTTTTCCTTTTCCTTTTCCTATTGTGTTTCCTTTCTCTTCCTTTCCTCCTTCCTTTCTTTCTTATGACTATGATTGAAGGAAACAGATAAAACACAACTCACAATTAAAATAAATAAATAAATAAAAGCCTCTCCAAACACTTTTCAAAGCCACTCACTTCAGAACAGGAAAAGAGCACATAGGACACACTTTGTGCTATATTTTAAAAACACCCTCATTTATTTTACTTGATTTACTGCATCCTCTACCTAAGTGTCCATTTAAGTCAAGCTATCAGTTGCCAACTACTGGCAAGTATTGACCAAATATTCTATGAAAAATAATCTCTGGACATGACTTCTGGAAATTCCTCCTTGAAGTATCACAGCAAGTGAAGATGCTATAGAATGCTAGAATCACTTAGGTTGAAAAACACCCTCAAGTCCAATCATCACCTAACACTTCAAAGTCTACTGCTGAATCATGTCCCTAAGCAATACTTCCAATATCTCTTTAATACCTCCAAGGATGGTGATTCAATCATTTCCCTGGCAGCCTGTTCCAATGTCTAGCTACCCTTTCTGTGAAAAAAATTATTCCTGACATCTAACCTAAACTTCCCTGACACAAATTGACACCTTTTCCTCATGTCCTATCACTTTCAAGTATTTATAGAGAGCAACGAGGTCTTCCCTCAGCCTCCTTTTCTCAAGACTAAATAACCCCCGTTCTCTAAGCCTCTCTTCATATGTCTTATTTGCTAGTCTCTTCACCAGCATCATTGTCCTTCTCTGAACATGTTCCAGCAACTCAGTATCTTTCTTGAAGTGAAGGCTCCAAAACTGAATACAGCCCTCAAGATGCAATTTCATCAAAGCTGATTATAGTGTGACAATCACATCCCTGGTACTGCTGGTCACGCTGTTTCTGATGCAGACCAGGATGTCATTGGTCTTCTTGACCACCTGGACACACTGCTGGCTCATGTTCTTCCAGTAGACAACTAGCATTCCCAGGTCCTTTTCTGCCAGGGAACTTTCCAGCCACTATTCCCAAAAGCTTGTATTGCTGCATGGGGTTGTAGTGACCCAAGTGCAGGACCTAGCACTTAACCTTGTTGAATGCCATGCAATTGGATGTAACCCATTGATCTGGCCTACCCAGATCCCTCTGCAAAACCTTCAGACCATAAGACAGATCAACACTCCCACCCAATTGCCATTCGCAAATTTACTGCAAATTTTACCCAATTCCCTCATCCAGATCATTGATGAAAATATTCAGTAAAACTCACCCCAATACTTAGCCCTGGGGAACACCAGTTATGACTGGCCACCAACTGGATTTAACTTCATTCACAATGACCCTTTTTGACTTGGCAACCCAGCCAGTTTTTTACCCAGTGACCAGTGTATCCATTGAAGCCATATCCAGGGGAGTGCTGTCAGAAACAGTATCAAATGCTTTGCTAAAGTCCAAGTAAACAACATCCACAGTCTTTCCCTCATCCACTGTTTTATCTTATCGTAGAAGGAGATCAATTTAGAGAAGTAGAACCTGACTTTCATAAACCCACAATGACTGGATCTGATCACCTGGTTGTCTTGTACGTACCATGTAATGGCAGTCAAGATGATCTGCTCCATGACCTTCCCTGGCACCAAGACCTTTCCTGACCTTCCAAGGCAGACCAACAGGTTTGTAATTCTTTGGATCCATCTTCCTGCTCTTTCTGTTAATGAGCATCACATTCACCAGCCTCCCGTCAACTGTGACCTCCCTGGTTATCCAGGAATGCTGGTAAATTATTAAAAGTGGCTTAGAGAACACATCCACTAGATCCTTCAGCATCCTAGGATAGATGCCATCTGGACCCATAGATTTGTGTGTGTGTGTCTAAGTGGTGTAGCAGGTCTTTAACCATTTCCCCTTGGATTACAAAAGCTTCATTGTACACCCTGTCTCTGTCTTCCAGTTCAGCAGGCTGGGTGCAACAAAAACAATCAGTCTTACTAATAATGACTGAGATAAAGAAGTGATTCAATACCTCAGTCTTTTCTTCATCTCTTATCACTATGCTTCCTCCCACATTCAATAAAAGATGGAGATTCTCCTTAGTCTCCCTGGTCAGGCCTCACCTGGAGTCCTGTGTCCAGTTCTGGGCTCCTCAGTACAAGAAAGACAGGGATCTCCTGGAAAGAGTCCAGCGGAGGGCCACAAAGATGATACGGGGCCTGGAGCATCTTCCCTATGAAGAAAGGCTGAGAGACCTGGGTCTGTTCAGCCTGGAGAAGACTGAGAGGGGATCTCCTTAGTGTATATAAATATCTGAGGGGTGAGGGACAGAAGGATGTAGCCAACCTCTTCTCAGTGGTTTGTGGGGATAGGACAAGGGGCAATGACTGCAAGTTAGAGCACAGGAAGTTCTGCACTGACATGCGAAAGAACTTCTTCACGGTGAGGGTGATGGAGCATTGGAACAGGCTGCCTAGGGAGGTTGTGGAGTCTCCTTCTCTGGAGATATTCAAGGCCAGTCTGGATGCCTACCTGGGCAGCCTGTTCTGAGGAACCTGCTTTGGCAGGGGGTTGGACCCAATGATCTTTCGAGGTCCCTTCCAACCCTTACAGTTCTGTGTGATTCTGTGTGTGTCTTCCTGTTATTGTTTATGTATTTTAAAAAATGTTTTTATTAGCTTTTACTGAAGTAACCAAGTTAAGTTCCAGTTGGACTTTGACCCTGTAGTGGGTTTACGTGGCAAGGTTTTGGTAGCAGGGAGCCATAGGGGTGGTTTCTGTGAGAAAGATCTAGAAGCTGCCCCATGTTTGGGAAGGGCCCCATTGTTTTCCAGATCTGAGCCAATAAGCGATGTTGTTTTGCGCCTCTGTGAGAGCATATTTAAGACAGGGAAAAAACGCTGCGCCACACAGCAGCCGGGAGTGAGAGAACAGCCTTGCAGGTGCCAAGGTCAGTGTAGAGGGAGGGGGAGAGGTGCTCCAGGCGCCGGAGCAGAAGTCCCCTGCGGCCTGTGGTGAGGACCATGGTGAAGCAGGATGTCCCCCTACAGCCCATGGAGTACCACGGTGGAGCAGGGTTCCATGCTGCAGCCCGTGGAGGAGACCACGGTGGAGCAGGTGGCCCTGCACCGACGGAGGCTGCCACCTGTGGAAGACCCCTGCCGGAGCAGATTCCGGGCCGGACCTGTAGCCCGTGGAGAGGAGCCCACGCAGGAGCAGGTGACCCGGCAGGAGCTGCTGCCCGTAGGGGAGCCAGGTTGGAGCAGTTTTCTCCTGAGGGATGGACCCCGTGGTACGGACCCATATCTGGAGCAGTTCTGGAAGAGCTGCTGCCTGTGGGAAGCCCATGCCAGATCAGTTCATCAAGGACTGCATCCCGTGGGTGGGACCCCACAGCACAGGGGACGAGAGTGACCGAGAAGGAGCGGCAGAGAAGAAGTGCTGTAGACTGACCATAACCCCCATTCCCCAGTTCCCCTGCGCCGCTCTGGGGGAGGAGGTGGAAGAGGGTGGATGGTGGGGAAGGTGCTTTTGGTTTGCTTTTTTTTCTTTGTTTTCTCACTTCTCTCACTTGTTAGTAATAGGCAATAAATCTTACTATCTTCTTATGCTGAGTCTGTTTTGCCTGTTACAATAATTATTGCGTGATTTTCTCGTCCTTATCTCAATCCTTGAGCCCTTTTCACATATTTTCTCCCCATTCCTCTTTGAGGAGGGGGAGTGAGAGAGCGGCTGTGGTGGAGCTCGGCTGCCCACTCGAGCGGAACCACAACAGACCCCTTTAATTTTCTCCCTGCATAACCTCACAACATTTTTGTAGTCCTCATGAGTTGCCTGCTTCTTCAAAAGTTCATAAACTCATTTTCTTCCTGAGTTCCAGGAAAAAGCTCTCTGTTCAGTCAGGCTGGTCTTCTTCCCTGCCAGCTCATGTTTCAACACATATAGATAGCCTGCTTCTGTGCTTTCAAAATTTCATTTCTGATGAATGTCCAGTCTTCCTGGACTCCTTTGCCATTTAGAACTACCTCCCAGGGGACTCTGTCAATTAGGTCCCTAAATAGGCCAAAATCTGCCCCCTGAAAATCTAAAGTAGCAGTTCTGCTTACTGTCTTCCATGCTTCCCCAAGGACTGAAAGCTCTATCATCTTATTGTTGATGTGACCGGGTTGGCCTCCAACCATCACATCACCGGTAGGCCTTCCTTGTTAACAACCAACAGTAAAGCGGGATACCTTCCCTTTTTGGCTCTGTCATAATCTGTATCTGGAAATTATCCTCTGCACAAGCTAGGAATCTCCTAGTCTCTTTTCTTCTCTAAGCTAAACTGTAATTCATACAGACATCTGGGAAACTGAAGTCTCCAATGAGAACAAACACTAGTGATCACAACACTTTTCTGAGCCGCCTATAGAATATTTTGTCTGCTTCTTCATCCTGGTTGGGTGATCTATAACATACTCTAACCACATCTTCCTTGATGGCTCTTCCCCTGTCTCTTACACTGAAACACTCAACCCTTTTTATCACCATAACTGAGCTCCATACAGTCAAGACATTCCCTAAAGAAGAGGGCTAACATACTCCCCCTTCTTTCCTTGGATATAGAACATAGCCATCCATCTCAGCCCTCTAGTCATGAGAGACATCCCATCATGTCTCACTGAGGTCAATAATACCTTAGCCCTGTGGCTGGACTAAAAATTCCAGATCCATTTGTTTATTTCCCATAGTACATGCACTGTAGGCATATGTAGATGTATTTAAGTTGGGCCTTGATTGAAACTGACTTACTGGCTGGTATTTCTTTGTGCTGTTGTCCAGGTGCTCTCCTGCTGACCTCTGCTCTGTCTCTGGGCAGCCTGACACTGTCTTCAACACTCAGCAGCCTCAGTATAAAGCCTTGTTCACAAGCATTTTTCAGAAAGCTTTCTTGGCAAGCTTGTAACTAATGATGCATTTTCTGTCCTCAGCTGTACCCCGTTAGTTCCCAGAAGAACATATTTCTCAAAGCAAGTCCCAAGGTCTAAACAAAATCCATGGCCGTGGCACAAATCCCGTATCCATTCATTGATTTGCCAGATTTGGCCGGTCTGTTCAGATCTCTTCCCTTTGACAAGAAGGACAGAAGAAATTATTAGTCCACTTTCTTCTTCAGTATTTCTCTACAGACTGTCTAATTCAGTTTAATGTTCAAACAAAATAATTGCTTGTTTTGCTTAATATGCCATACGTGCATGTGCATCTCTCTAATTGGTGTAAAATCACCAGTATTACAAACAAAGGAACTAGAACACATATGGATGAAAGTGCTCATATACACAGATGAGTAAGAAGAATCATTTTGAATTTCAGCTGTTAAAAGAAAAGTAGTGAGAAAGATTGAGCATTGTCACTACTTGGATGAAGGAAATAATAAAGTCTTGTGCACATAAGGATATTATTTGAAAATAGAGATTTATAAATATCTTCTATATTTTTATTTTGAAAATCACAAAACTTTGCTAAAAGGAAATACATTTTTTAGGTTTCTTTAATATATTGGGGAAGGATTGACTCCAGCACCACAGGTTGGTTGGTTCGTTATTTTGTTTTTGTTTTTCTACTCAAAATTTCACCATACATATTTCTTATGAAAGCAAGTCTGGATTAATTATATTTATGAGTTATAGACTATGTTTAAGCTTAACTCAAATTACAGTGAAACTCATTGAGTTTTCATCAGGCTTAAAAAGTCCACAAATATAGCTGTGGATTTTTGGTGGTTCAGTTAGCTGGCTGTCTACATACAAAGCAAAACCTTTAACCAATGAAATTATCAAAGGCTGCTGTCATCAAACATTTCATAAATTCCACATTAGAAACCTGCAGTCTATTTAAAAAAAATATCATTATGTAGCATTATCCTTGCTTTGACAAGGCATGCTCAGCATTTTGGCAAAGAAAAAAATGAGTTCCAGGCATATGAAAAAAAGTGGAAACTGCACTTAAGAAAATGTAAGTACAAAATAATAAGTCGCATCAATTCAGAATAGCTATTGCTATCTTTTTGTATCAACATGAGGTCAAGCTCATTCCTTATTGGAGAGTGTTCTTCAATTTCTGACTTATTATTTTGATTCCCCAGAGGTGTTAGATAAGTAGACAATATAAGACACTCTTGCTTTATTCCCTACAGTCATGCTTTTCCATGTGGTTTGCCAAATTATTATGTATAGAGAGCTAATCCCTAGATGCAAAGCTACAAGCCTGCAAGGATTTAAAGCACATGCTGAAAACTATGTGAATTACTGTTACTACTTATCTGGAATGTGACAACACAAGATAAATAAAATTGCATATCCTTGGACAGGTTTGGACTATTTTTCTCAGTTACTGGATCCTTTTCAAAATACCTATTTAAGTCTGGTCAATTAAAGAATAAATTAGGAACTAGGTGATCACCCTGCACAGCTAATTGCTTGTCTGGTGTCTGAAGTCTTATCTGTAATATCTTTTCATTGCGAGAAAACTACTATCCCTGTGAGAGGGATGAATAATGCCTATTAGAAATATTTTAATGAATTTCTGAATTGCTGAGGAAGGTCTCATAGTTTAATGGTAGATTTTTGCACTCACAGCTGTCTGTGGAACATTTTAGGAGCACTATTATATATTAAATTCACATTATGTAACAGCATAGTGCTAAGTATATTTACTGCCCTTGCAGACAAATGAAGTTCATTCTTCTGTTCTGTTGGATTCTTATTACAAACTTGAACATGGTTCTTCCAGAAATGAGCCATAGCTACCAAACCATTTTAGAAACTGGTCTGTCTTCTGGAAGGTTACAATTCAGAAATCATTAAAGGTTCAGCAACTGAAAACTCACAAAGTTTAGCAAGACAGGAATATTTCCCTCACTTTCCATAGTATTCATTTTCTAACGTAAACTAAGATCACAGTTAAGATTCTATTACTAAACTAGTTTATATCTACACTACTAATTTCCTACAGCCAGCTCAAGGCATAAGTGCCCTGAACTTCAGACCTGCAATGCACACTGCTGTCACAGTTAGATGAGGAAATGTGAATGGCTGTCTGTTCTGTTCTTCACCGAGTCTGAAAAGCCCCACAACTTAGGTTAATTGCTGTAAATGTTCTAACCCGAAAGAAACTTCTAACTGCATTGCTCTTTCTTACAGCATGCCCTTTTCCGAAAACATTGCAAAGGCAGAGTTACTGTATAGATTGATTTAACATCAAAACACACAGTTAATTAGTCATTTGTCTATAACATGTCAGTAATAATTGTGTAAAGAGCAGTCTCTTGGGTAGCCAGCAGAAACAATATCTGCAAGACATGATACTGTATTGGGTTTACTTGGCAAAGTTTTGGTAGCAGGGGGGCTGCAGGGGTGGCCTCTGTGAACAGAGCCCAAGGGCTGCCCCATGTCAGATCAGAGCCAGCTCCAGACGGATCCAAAAGGGACCCACTGCTGTCCAGAGCCAAGCCATGAGCGATGCTGGGAGAACAGATTGAAGGAAGGGGAAATCTGCTGTGCTAGAGCAGCTGGGAGAGAGGGGTGAGAGCTGAGAGAAGCAGCTCTGCAGCCCCCAATGTGAGCACAGCAGGAGGGCAGGAGGTGCTGCAGGCACAAGGCAGCACAAGTTCCCCTGCAGCCCGTGGAGAGGCCCCTGGTGGAGCAGGCTGTCCCCCTGCAGCCCATGGGTCCCACATGGAGCAGATCTCCACACTGCAGCCCCCCTGTGGAGGAGCCCCTGGTAGAGCAGGTGGATGTGGCCTAGAGGAGGCTGCGGCCCATGGAGAACCCCTGCAGGAGCAGGCCCTGGGCCAGAGCTGCAGCCCGTGGAGAGGAGCCCACGCAGGAGCAGGGGGTCTGGGGAAAGCTGCTGCCCAGTTTGCTCCTGATGGATGGACCCCATGGTATAGACCCGTATTCAGGGCAGTTTTTGAAGAGCTGCAGCCTGTGGGCAGTACCCACAGGCTCAGTTCGGGAAGGACAGAATCCCATGGGAGAGATCCCATGTGGAGCAGGGGAAGAGAGTGACCGTGAAGGAGTGGCAAAGATGAAGCACCATGGAACAACCGCAGCCCCCATTCCCCATTCCCCAGCACTGCTCAGGGGAATGAGTTAGAAGAGGTTGGATAGGGGGATGGCGTTTTCAGTGCTTTTAGTTTAGATTTAGTAATAGCCAATAAATTATATTAATCTCCCTATATTAATTTCTCTGTTTTGCCTGTGATAATAATTAGTGAGTGATCTCCATTTCCTTATCTCAACCCTTGAATCCTTTACCATTATATTTTCTCACCCTGTCCTTTGAGAAGGGTGAATGAGAGAATAGTATAGTGGAGTTTACCAGCCCAGCAGGGTAAAACCACCACAGACATCATCAAAATCTAGAGACTTTTACATCAGGAGGCAAGCAGAATCTAGAACATCTATTTATTTATTTATTTATTTATTTTTCCCATGAAGATTAAGATGTGTATAACAGCAGAAATTAAAAAAAAAATAATAATAAAATTACTTTATAGTACTCTGGTATTAATTAAAGGTCAACAATAGCCATGCTATATTATATCATGTCTTTGATTCCAGAGAAAAGGGATCCTGGTCATGGTTAAAAGTAAATGTTATCCCAAAGCAAAGAAGAATGCCTGGACATAAATTCTCTGAGTGTGAGGCTGTGTCAAGTTAGAGTCTGTGCTGATAAGTTGCATGAGTAAAGCTATAATAATACTATGTGGAACTGTGATTCCCAGTATGGATTTACTGTCATGGATGTACTGTCAATGTGTACAACCACTAATGAATATAACATAGATACCATAACTATGAGGTAAGTACTAAAGAAAGTGAGTAAAACTGTAAAGTCACATTCATGAATGCTTCTTTTTTCCAAGGATTTGGAAGTAAAGGTCTAGCAAGCTTTTTTCATTTATGACACAAAGATAGAAGTCCTCTTTTCCTTCTATTGAACCCAGTAGCCTATTGCTATGTAGAAATCTTTCATCCCTATTTCTGATTTCTGCTTTTTCTCAACTCTGTGAAGAGGTTTTAAAATATGAAGCTGTCTCTCAGATATTCTATAAAGGAAAGAGTTGTTTGTTTGTTTATTTATTTTCTGTTTAGAATAATGGAGAGCGAGGGTTTCTGGTTCAAAGACTGAATGGCATCAACCTAAAGAAAAGTGTGTTCATGGGAGGACAATAATTGAAGACAGAATCACCTCTCTCCAAAATCAGGAATAGATAGAATAAAGGGTAAGTCCAAGCTGCATTGAGGAAATAATTCTAAGAAGGAATGGGAAACACAGAAAGGAATTGAGAAGAATTAAAGCAGTGTTGCTGAATAGCTTTAAATTGCTACAAATGCTGTTAAGAATTTGTGCAGAAATGGATGATGAAGAAGGAAGAGAGAGACACTATTAAATGCATACCATCCCTGTAAGAATAAATGTTTAGTTACAGATGAACATACATTGATATCCTATTAAATTGGCCAGTCACAAGCTGTTTCTCTATCTACCCTTCAACTACGTCATGTACCCACAGTGCTTTCTTCCCTAAAGTAGTTGGAAGACTGCTTAAAATCTTCTGAATAACCTCCTTTGCATTTCTACAAGTTGCAAGCCAGAGTAGCATAAAGAATCCTTCTACTTCCATTCCAGTAAGAAAAGCATTTTTGAAAGATTTACTCTCTATATATGTGGATTTGTTTTTTTTAGAGCTGTGCATATTTTGATGAAGTTAGTGTTCCTTAGAATACTTCCATTCTGCATAAAGCACACAGCATCAGCAATGCAGATGCACTGATGCATTTGCTTTTCTAACAGCCTGAATTCAACACTCCTAACTCTTATCACTGGTAATACCAAGAACCTGGCTTGAAAACACTGAATAATTTGGAATTGACCTTAAGAACTAGAGCATGCAGAATTTCATTAACACTCTGTAATGCAAGAGGGGCTGTTACTTCCATTCTGTGTTATCAGGTTTAAGTTCTAGGGATGGAAGATTTGTCTCAAATGCTGTTTAAAAGACAGTGCTGTATTCATCTTTGAGGAAATCCAGATAATAAATTTGTTCTACATCCTAGAAAAGAATATGACTTCTTTGTCACAGCAATAGGAAGAAATTTTAGGAAAAAAATATTAACTATGAGCATGGTGAGGCACTGAAACAGGTTGATGATCCTTAAGGTCCTCCCTTTCAACCCAAACCATTCTATGATTCCAAGATACTATAATAGTGACAGAAAGCAGAATATTTCTGCAGTTTACCTACAATGTGATGGTGGAGAACATTCTGGAAGTCACCTCTTTGGCCTAAGTAAATGAGACTATCACATAATATTTCATTGTATCTTTTTATGTTGGACTTTCTCTGTATTTTGGTGATAAGAATTTTTACATATATATCTATCTATATCAAATGCTGTATTTATTTTGGGAAAGATTTCTTTCTGAAGTTGTATTTTGGGGAAAAAAAAAAATCCTCTTATCTTCATTTTCCTTTCTCTTCCCTCTATTCTTCCTTCTAGCTATGAACTCTTTAGGGGATTTTTTTCTCAGCAAGGTAAATAATCCCTTAATATTCTTCATGTTCAATTATTCTCAAATGAGGCTGATAGCAAGTTTCATTTTCATGGGACTGATTTTCTTTATATATATATATTTTTTTTTTCTGAAGAAAGCTGTACCAGATAGATTACTCCCATTGAACTGCCAAAGTTTCTTCAAAGGGTAACAATTTCGAGGCACTGTTATAATGGGTTAAAAATCAGTGATTTACAGCTGAAAGCTTGAACAACTAGAACTCATTAATCCTCAAAAAAAATAAAAATGTTTTCTAAGCTTCCATGAACAATGCTTTTAGTCACTTTTTAATGCTTCTATTTTGCTTTTAAAACTTATAACTTTAAAAACGAATGAAGCCACTTTATGTTTCTGACCTGAATATCCCAAGAAGAATATTCAGGCATAAATTATTGGGAATTAAGTACACAAATGACTTTAAAAATCTATCCTTCTGTGTGCATATATGTCCTACCGTAACTGTGTTTGTGGTATAGAAACTCTGTAAGGTAAAGATATTTTTTTTTATTTCAAATGGTGGTGAATTTCATAAATGAATATGGGGATACAAATCAATTTGTTGAAGAAGAATACTGACAAATAGGTAAATCTCCTGTGTGTCTCTACACATCTGTCTTGCTTTCTGCATTGCACTTAAGAATAAAGAAGTCATTGTACATTATTTCTTATTAATGTTATAACATGCTACCTATGTTTTCTGTGCAGTAATTATGTTAAAGTTCTTGCCTCCCAAACAAGTTCAGGGAAGAATATTCCTCAACAATAAGAAATAAACATTTTGCTGAAGTATGACAGTTTTAGAAAGCAGACTTGAGATTCTCATGATGTCACCAAGAACATCACTTTTTTATTCTGAGTGAATTTATTATCCATGAAAGACACCAGGCTGATGATACTAAAGATTAAATTACTTTATTCATTGACATGTATTCTTCAACACTAACCTCCAAAAGCCTTCTCAAGGGAATGGAAATAGTCAGATATTCACTTTTGGCTAGACACTATCATCGCTGATGAAAAATATCTTACTGTAGGATTCCACTGGGACTAAACACAGTAAAAAGCAGCTGCTAATGGAGTAGTAGCAGAATCTTCCCTTTAACTGCATCAGATAGATGCATGAGGTTACAAAAAATGGGCTTTGTCCACACCATTTTTGAGGAAAATCTGCATCATGTCAGTTGCGTTTTCTGGTTGACATAGTGAGAAGTCTCTTCACCCTTTGCAAGATAAGTTTATTTATCTGGATCTGGTTCAAGTTTCAAAGTGAAATCCTGTCTGCAATCCTGATGGTCTCAGGGAGGTTAATTCCATATGCCCCAACTGCCTCTTTAAACCCAAACTACATTTATTTAGACAGTTGTTGCATCAGTCCTTTTCAACTGTGTCTGCAATTGGAATATTTCTAGTAAAATATTTGTGTATTTACATTAATCCTCCCCAAACCAGTGACTAGATAGGGGAAGCCATTACCATAAAGGTTTCATCTTTCCATAGCTCATTTTCAGAAAAGTTAGCATGATTCTCTTTGTATGTAGAAAACCATCTGCATGTCTGATGGAAAAATCAGTGCTGAATGAGGTGTGGCTTTTGTTAATGTGAAGAAGAATGCAAACAAACAGTTGGGTTACAGCTTTGAGATAACTTTACAAGAGATGACAAAATGAGATCAGTTTTTGTCAAGCTGAAATACAGATTTTTTATGGGAAAAAAAATGCTGTTTAAATTGTTTTATTCTAGAAAAAAAAAAAGACATTTTTGAAGCAAATATGCAGTTGTATGTCTAGCATTTAAAGATTAAAATGTTATGCTTACGTAAATATTGAATATTGCAAGATGACAGCTATGAAAGAAAGAAGGAGCAGGGTGATTTGAATTTCTTACCAGTAAATTGCAGTAGAAATGAAATCCATGTCTTAATCTTAGACCAATGTGTGATTCAGAGTGTATTTCACTCTTCTCCAACAAATATTTCTTCTCTTGTACTTATCTATATTCTAAACCCATAGGATTGTGAATTCTCATGATCGACACAAATGTCAGATGTATACAAATCTGATAACTCCCAGTTTTGGCAATTTCTTACTACAACCAGGAAAGAGGCCCTTTTTGACTATCAAAGCTTCTTCACAAAATTCTGAACAAATGCTGCTGCAGGTGAAGTTTTGACAAAGTCTCTTTATAGAAGACAAAAATCTTAGTACATTTACTTGTATGGGAGATATCTATCTATCCCCTATAAAGGGAATTTACCAAATGAGGGAATGTAGAGCTAACTGTTATGTCTTTGTAAAATCACTGATTCCGGAGTTACCTAGCCAAAAGCAAGAAAAAACTCCAAACCCATGCCAGCTCTTTCTTGGCAAAGCATTTTGCTTTTCTTGTGAGAGCCAGCACTGATTTTCAGTAAATCTTCACAACTGAACAAAACCTTAAAAAACACTCTTCCAAATTTCAGGGTTTCTGTTGAACCAAACCTTCTTTCTTGTGCTATCCCTTGCCATTCTTTGTCTTCAACACAGACACGATAATACTCTTATTGACATATTCAAATTCACAATAGGGTTTTGAGTACAACAATGTCTTGCTCACAGACCAATTTTATAATTTCCTTCATGATCGCTAACTTGTCTTATTTATACAGAGGAACATAAAACCTAGAAATGGCTCAAAGCATTGAGTAAGAGCAAGTAAAAATGCATGTTGCATCCAAAGGGGAACAGCTTGCCTGAGGATAAGAGATGTTGTAAAAGCTGTCTCTGGTAGCAGGAAAAACTGCAGAGTAATAAAGAGCGACCCAGCTGCAGAGAGAGGAGAGAGAGTGGCTGCCACACAGCTGTAGGACCTGAAACCTGATGCTCAATCACACTTGTTTAATGTGGGGTTTTCTGACAAATTCACAACAGATCAGGAACATTCAACCTTTAGGGCTTGAAGAGATAAATTGCGGTCAGGGGCTCTGAAGCCACAGGGCTTACGGCTGGTTTTGGTGCCTGCCTCATTCTGCTCCTGGGTGCTCAGGGTTGCTCATTAGAGCAAGATAAGGCCAAATCTTATGTGGCCATACAAGAATAAGGACAGTAAGGACTTTATCTAAGATCCCAGTGAGATCCAGCTAAATCATAACATAATCAACTGGCACAAGAATCTCTATAACGACTCTCTCTAGCTATCTCCCTCTTTTCATCACAGACACACTGTATAAGACACCCATTTGGCCTCTGGAATCTATGATTATACACATGTCACTCATTAACAGACTGCAGTATTTAATAATGGCATCTTTCCTGTATATACGCCACATTATAAGTAACTAAAACACAAGAAATCAAACAGTCCTACTTTTCTATATTGTTGACTATCTTATTCTTTCTTCTGAGCATGTGTGTCTAGTACTGACTCTTTGCTATTGCAATAGAACAATTAATTCATTAGATTTCAACAGGCAGCTATGTTTCCTTATGAGTAGTCAATAATCTCAAATCATGTTACTTTTCCTTTCATCTTTTGTACCAGGTTGATGAAGGGAAGGTGCATTCTTGCAAGATTGCGGGTTAAACTTGCAAATGTATAAAGCTAGAAAATAGCCTGTATTTTCTGGGCAGCAAGCTGTCTGGCCTCATTAGCAGAGCTTTAAACTAGATTTAGGGGGTAAATCTAGATTAAACTAGATTTAGCGGGGGAAGTGATTTAACTCTGAGTGAGTTAAATCCCAGGAACATAACCCAGGAACATTGTCACGTTAGGAAGCAACAGGGAAATACTTGTGAATTGTCTCAAAGGAATTAGGAAGGGTTCACCTGAAAAAGTTATGCAACCAATAGCCCAGCTGAATTGCCTCTATAGCAACGCACACAGCATGGGAAACAAGCACGAGGAGTTGGAAACCATGTTGCAATTAGAAAACTATGACCTAATTGTGATCACGGAAACATGGTGGGATCAATCATATAACTAGAACACAGGTATAGACGACTACAAGCTTTTCATACAAAAGCTTTTCCATAGTTTTGGAAAAGACCTCTAAGATCATCTAGTCCAACTGTCCACTTACCACCAATATTGCCCACTAGACTATGTCCCTAAGTACCACATATTTTTTCAGAAGAGACAGGCAGGGAAGAGGGGAAGAGATGTTGGCCATCTTTGTTAGGGAATGGATTGATTCCCTAACAAAAATAGATGTCTCTGAGAAACAGCCACAGTCAGGTTGAGAGCTTGAAGGTAAAAATTAAGGATCATACCAATAAAGGACACCTACAGGCTGCCCAATCTAGGGGCAAAAGGCAGAACTCTGAACTTCTAAAGATCGAATATCTAGCTGTTTAAAGACTAGTGAATGAGATCCCCTTGAACACTGTCCTCAGGGACAAAGGAGTTGAACAGAGCTGGAAACTCTTTAAGGATGCTTTTTTGGAGCACAGGAAATCTCCAATCTTCCTGGGGAAGAAAGCAGGCAGGGAGGTCAGACAAACAAGATTGCTGAGCAAGGACCTGTTGGTTGAATTGAGGTGCAAGAAGGAAATGCACGGAAAATGGAAGCAAAAGCAAAGTCCCTTCCACTGCAATTGAAGAGCAGGTTTGAGACACCTGATGAAACTGAACAAGTATAAGTCATTGGGTCCTGAAAACATGCATCCCAATCTCCTGAGGGAACTGGCTAATGGAGTTGCCAAGCTGGGAACATTTACCTTGCTGGGCAGCTGAAGTCCACCACAACCACTCTCTCACTCCCCGTCCTTAAAGGAAAAGGGGAGAAAATACAATGGAAAGGACTCAAGGGTTGAGATAGGGACAGGGAGACCACTTACGAAATATCATCATGGGGCATCGATCCAAAGGGATCTGGACAAGCTTGAGGAGTGGGCTCATGTGTACCTAATGGATTTCAGCAAGTCCAAGTACAAGGTGCTGCACTTGGGTCAGGGCAATATAAGACATGAGTACAGATTGGGAGAAGTCATTGAGAGCAGCCCTGTGAAATAGGACTTGGGGATTATGGTGGCATGACAGCATGAAAAGTATGACATGAGCCATCATTGCACACCTGCAGCCCAGAAGGCCAACTCCATCCTGAGCTGCATCAAAAGAGGAGCGGCCAGCAGGCTGAGATCAAGATTGCTCTCTTCTGCTCTCCCCTTGTGAAGTCCTACTTGGAGTCCTGTGTCCAAGTCTAGGGCCTCCAGCACTGGGAGTATGTGGATCTGTTAGAAAGGGTCCAGAGGAAACCAGAGAGCAGGACCAGGAAAATGATCAGACGGAGCACCTCTCCTATGAAGAAATGCTGAGAAAGCTGGGGCTGTTGAACCTGAAGAAGAGAAGGCTCTGGGGAGACCTCATTGCAGCCTTACAATAGTTAAAGGGGGCAGATAAAGATAAGGAGGGAATGGTTTTAAACTAAAAGAGGGGACATTTATATGTTAGGGGAGTATTCTTCACTCAGAGGCTGGTGAGGCACTGGAACAGGTTGCCCAGAGAAGCTGTGGTTGCCCCATCCCTGAAGAAGTTCAAGACCAGGTTGGACAAGGCCCTGAGAAACCTGATCTAGCAGGTGGTATCCCTGTCCATGACATGGGGGTTGGAACTAAATGATCTTTAAGGTCCCTTCCAACCCAAGCCGTTCTATGATTCTTTGATCCCAAACTGGTAATCATTTACTTTTATTTTATTTTATTTTATTTTATTTTATTTTATTTTATTTTATTTTATTTTATTTTATTTTATTTTATTTATTTTATTTTATTTTTGCATTTACAGAAATATTCACCAAATAATATCGCTTTTATCACTCATAGTGATAAAATCATGGTGACTTTGCTGTATTTTCAGGTACCACTGCAACTCTGTCACAAGTTTCTCATGGGATTTTTTTTTTTCTGAAGTTAATGTGACATTTTTACTCTGCTTTCAATAGCTTTGCCTAGATGTTATTCTGTTATTTTCTCTCTAAAATCTCACTGTTCAGAGCAGAATATCATGTCAAGGAAACGTGTTCTTAACAAACTAAAAGCCATTAAGTTGACGGGTATGAGTTTTGAGGCAGGTAGCAGTTGTGACCATTATGTGGAAAAGAACAAGGACTAACAAAAACTCTGTTAACTTAGAAGTTGTTTTAACTCTGATAATCTTTTGTGTCTCTGCTGAATCTTATGCAGGGGAATAGGGATCAGCCCATGGACATGTTGTTTTCTTGTACACTTCAGTTTGGGTTCATTACACTGTCAGTGCAGAAGGACTTTTAAGGATTCAGCCAGATCAATTTGCTACACCAGTCAGTGCAACAGTTGGAAATTTCAGAGAAAGGCAGAAGTTTCTTACTGATTTACATATTAAAATGTCTCCTATAAAATAAATTCAAAATAAAAGGTGTTTCTTTTTAACCTCAGGCAAACTCCATACATGCAGAAGCATGAGGGTTTTGAACATCTAAGACACTTTATGCTTTCATATGTACATAATCTTCAATGTCACCTACTAATTCATTTGAAACAGTAAAATGAGGTAGTAATGAATTCCTCAAGCTAATTAGAATTGCTCACTTTTGTCATTTGCCTTTGAATGTCTTTTGCTTAGATGTCATATAAAATAAATAAGAGAAGTTGTATACCCTTCAGGATATCATTGTCTAATGTATGGACAGGTAACACATTGCCTATTATTGTTTCCAAAAACTAAGCAGCACACATATATAAATATTATTGTTAAGAAGAAAAAAAAATAAGAAAAAAAAAATTATGTACTGCTGATATCTATCTAATTTGTTTACCTGCATTATTTTTCTCAACTCTGTATAATGATGGTAGTATGATAAATAATATATGTAGCTTTTACATGAGCAAAAGGTGCTTGTAATTTTTCTTCTTGTTGAATGAAATGTTACCCAGATGTTGGTAATGTAATATGCATCTTATGTATCTTGAACCTTGCTTTCTACTAAAATGAAGAAGTGGCCAACCAATGGGACCAGATACACAGACAAGATGAATAAATTCTGTCCTGTTGCAATGACAGTTTTTAATCACCTTATGTATATAGAGACTGCCCTCAACAGGAGACTGATTTTAACAAGTAACATTCTAAATCTCAAGGAAGTTTAGACATGAAAAATTCAGTTAATGAAACAGCTTTTTCACTTTCTTAAGTGAGTTTTTGTTTGTTTATTTGTTTATTTGTTTTTATATATGTATATGCTGATGGACAAAATATTAACTGGTTTGCACATCCCATTTTTGCTTCATCATCCTTTAGATGAAGACATTAGACCTTCCAAGACATGAGAGAAATTTACACATTAAAGTTACAACACTATAACTACTTTTAGAACTCTAAACCTTTCAAATGAACATACAGAAGATAAAGTTAATTGTATATGTTTTCCTACCTATCAACACAATGATATGGAAATAATGTTTAGAAAAGCCAGCAGGAGGTCATGGGCAATAGTTTTATTGTTCTGTTCATTCATCTCTTCTGTGCCATCCTTCAGAGTATTTGCTAGAAAGAAATGATAAACTGAACTGCCCCAAGAGAATTTGTTCAAGGTATTTATTACTTCATCTCCTTCAGTAAAGGTTATATTTTTTTCACATCTTCATTCTCCAACATGATGCATTTTATGACAAGCTGTCAACCATTTCTGTTCTTTTCTTTCTATAGGGGCCAGCAAAATTATGCTTTTACTATTTTCATCAGATAGGAAAGAAAGTAAGACAGACACAAACTTTATGGAATAATCTGTAATACACTAGTGCTGAAGAACTTGAATCATTGACCAGCTGTACAAGGTGCAGGTCAAACACACAAAAAAGACAAATCTGTCCCAGAAATCTGACAAGCCTATCTGTATGCATCTCTATGTATCTATATATAAAGTCCCAAGGTACCCTATCTGTATGGCACTCCCTCTGCACACCTGATATGATCAGTGCCTATAGCAGTCTCACTGTCTTTCCACAATATTTTTTCATGTTTGATTTCAATGCAATATCAGGAATAAAAATTATGATAAAGGCACTCCTTCTCAACACAAATAACTTTTTTTTTTTTTTCCTGGTGCCTAAAGATAAAGCAATGTAACAAGGAATGCCAGATTAATGTGTTTTGTCTTCATTGAAGAGGTAGGTCAGGTGGGCTCCCGGTGGTTATGGCCTGGAGGAGGCTGTGGCCCGTGGAGAGCCCCCGTAGGAGCAGGCCTGGGCCGGAGCTGCAGCCCGTGGAGAGGAGACCACACAGGAGCACACGCAGAAGGGAGTCTGGGGGGAGCTGCTGCCTGTGGGGGACCCGTGCTGGAGCAGTTTGCTCCTGACAGATGGACCCCATGGTATGGAGCTATATGGGAGCAGTTCTTGAAGAGTTGCTCAGTTCAGGAAACTGCAGGCTCAGTTCAGGAAGGACAGCATCCCATTGGAGGGACCCATGCTGAAGCAGGGGCAGTGTGAAGGTGAAAGAGCAGCAGAGAATAAGTGTTACAATGAATACAACCCACATCATCCATCCCTCCCATGCCCGTCTTCAGGGGAGAAGAGTCAGAAAGGAAGGAGTTTGGTTGAGCCTCTTAATTATCCCTCATTTTCTTTTCCTACTCTTATTTTAAAGCATTAACAGAAATGCTGGTGGATGAGGTTTTTGTCTTCCTTCCCATGCTTTTCTGTTTTGCAATCTACTCTGTTGAACAAATAACTAAAACAGTAACTACTATCTGGTGTCTTACAGACCTCTGATAGTCTGCATGCCACAAGTAGCAAGACACTGCACTAAAGTACTTAAGAAATGTGTCAATCAATTTTTAACCCATTAGCAATTATCTTTAAGAACTCCCACAGGACCAGAGAAGATGGACCAGAGTACAGCGCCTTGCAAAGTAAACCTTTGTGAACAGAACAGTACACATATTCATTCTGAAGCCTACAAATATACCAGAGAAAGTATTGAATAATCTATCTAGCATGTAATAAGATGATAATAGAACAAACATTTTACAAGACATTCATGTCAAAACATATTGTCAGACCTAATTTCCCTCTATGATGTGGTAACTGACAGAAAATAAAGAATTTAACATTTATTTAAAACTTTTTGACTAGCATTTTTACATTGTTTTGTATGTCTTTGATAGGAAATTGTAGTAGAGATGACCATATTACAACGTAGTGTGTTTAGACCGGGTGAAAAATAAATTATTTTAATTGTTATAATACATGTCTGTGAATTCTGAAGGAGGAATCAAGTGTCCTGAGTCCTTTATCATTCAATATTTTATTAATAATTAATTTTCATTAGAAGTTATATCTTAGAGTAGATCAATGATATAGGAATGGGATAGGTGGGGCTAGTCTCTTGTGAAAGGGATCAATATGCAACATTGAGAGACATCAGACATGATTTTTTATTCTGTTTCCTCTTGGGGATGACATCAGGAAGCATTATTAAGTTTTAAGTGCAACATGGTACAAAACATACAGAAGATTAAAGAGTTAGAGAACAGCAAATAAAACTATGAGCTTTAGAAAAATAAAAACTTTGTGCCACTGAAGAGAGGTTTTGTTCTTCTGAGAAAGGAACTGATGATAATTTTCCATGTGTTGGACTTTTGAAGATTTCTTGTTCTACATGTCCATTGAAGACAGAATGAGAAATAAATAACTTAATTTGTAGCAGAAAAGATCTTGTTTGGAGGCACTTTCAGTCTGAGAGCACAGCTGAGCACTAATTGATGGAGGCTGTAAAATTCTCATTGTTAAATGGACATTTTAGACAGGCCCCTGACTAGCGTAATCTAGATTTACTGTGTCCTGCCAGAGGACAGGAGAAGGAGCCATAGGACTTCTGAAAGTCAGTTTGTCAGTTTACGATTTCCCTGTTTCATTAATTGATGTATTAAGAATTTCTGTTAATTCCCTCCAAATATTTAACTTTACTAGCTAAAATCAGTGTTGAATGCTTGTCCCACATGTATCTAGTTAGCAAATGACTCAGACTGTCAGTTAATAACTAGGCAAGATTAGAACATTCTGCCATTTACCAACTATATTTAATTTAAACATGTTGCTGAGAAGTTGCCATGACTCATGACCCTTCAATGGAACAACATTTATAAGAGTGACTAAATAATATATTGGAGTTAAACTTGTATCTACTTCATTTTCCCTAAGCAAAGTGTGTAAGATATAGTGCTTCACCCTGCAGTGCTCTGACCATCTCTTCTGAAAAAAAGCTTCCCATTATTAGAGCTCAGCTGAAGAAACATCAGGAATGTTTTGTAATGTGGACAATATTTTTCTTTCATATTTGTGGATAATATTTTTTCTCATACAAATTTACATCAATTTCTTTTGAATTTTTTTCCAACCATTCATCATACTAGAATTTGTTCCAATTTGTTTATGTCCAGTTTGGTAAAACACAAATATTGCTAGGTCAGCTGGCTTTACAGCTGCATGCCACTTCTGGGAATTAAAAGAGTAATTAAACAAAAATTAAATTGAATTAATTTCAAGGTTAGACATGCACTTTGTTTATTTTACCTGATTAGGATATAACTGCCTGGCATATTAGCTGCAAACATGATCAAACTTCTTATACTTACCTAATTAAGACTGCAGTTTTCCACTTATATTTAACAAAGATTTATTGTGTTTATTTCAAAACAGCCATTTTTTCCTATATTGAATTAAAGATGTAAGTATTATCTAATATATATTTTTCATTTAGTCTAGAAGGAATGTGTAGGTACTTCAGTTGCTCATGTAATTATTTATTAGGATGTGAATCAGATGAGAGACAATGTCTTTCACTTCTAAATCCATCATTGCCTCGTCGTTCAGAGCTACTATTAAGATTTGTCTGTACTGTGATAGCTGCAATTTCTTGTATGACATGCAATCAAATCAAATACTAATACAAGAAAAAAAAATGCATTTTCATCTGGTTTCTCTAATGTATCTTACTTTTCCTCATCTTTCTGTCTGTTTTTCAGCTCTACTGGGCAGATAAGAATTTACAGAATACATACTGCATTATAGATAGAAAGCTGTAATACATCATATTCCAGTTATCCTGGTCCAGTAAAAGCAATGTCTAAAGTACATTCCAAAGGCACTGCACTGATCATAGAATCATAGAATGGCCTGGGTTGAGAAGGACTTTAAAGATCATCTAGTTTCACACTCCCCCTGCTCTGGGCAGGGTTGCCGGAGTTGCATCAAGCCTGGCCTTGAATGCCTCCAGGGATGGGGCATCCACAACCTCTCTGGGCAACCTGTTCCAGTGCCTCACTACCCTCAGAGTGAAAACCTTTCTCCTAATATCTAACCTAAATCTTCCCTCTTTTAGTTTAAAACCATTCCCCCTTGTTCTATCACTATAAACAAATATAAACAGGTGTTTCCCTTCCTGTTTACATGCTCTCTTCAAGTACTGGAAGGCTGCAAATAGGTCTCCTTGGAGCCTTCTCTTCTCCAAGCTAAACAAGACCAGTTCCCTCAACCTTTCTTCATAGGAGAGGTGCTCCAGCCCTATGATCATCTTAGTGACCCTCCTCTGGACCTGTTCCAAGAGCTCCACATTCTTCTTGTGCTGAGAGTCCCAGGCCTGCATGCAGTATTCCAGGTGGGGTCTCACAAGAGCTAAATAGAGGGGGACAATCACCTCCCTCTCCCTGCTGGCCACCCCTTTTTTAATGCAGCCCAGGACATAGTTGGCCTTACAGGTTGCAAACACGCGCTGATGGCTCATGTCCAGCTTCTTGTCCATCAGGACCCCCAAGTCCTTCTCTGCAGGGCTGCTGTCAAGTTCTTCTTCTCCCAGTCTATATAAATGCCTGGGGTTGCCCCAGCCCAAGTGCAACATCTCTCAAAATGATTGTTAGTGTGAAAATCAGCCTGTGAAGGATCTTTCATGCAAGCAGAAGACATAGCAAGACCAAATTCATTTGTATGGCATTCCTGGCATGAGACTAAACCTCTGTGAGACTTATGAAAGTTGGTTCTAAATTATTTGTTGTGGCCACAATGTACAGTGCTTACAAAGTTTTAAAAGGACAAGGAATGCTAATTTTCTAAATGCTTTTACCATGTAAATGTAGCAGATCTAGAAGGCTTAAACAAATAAAGAGCTAAGTCTTGTTTTGAAATTAATATTCCTGTATGCTACGATTTTTGTCAACCTTCATTCTAGTCAGTGTCTTCTCCTATTTTGACCTCTATGAAAAATGCTTTTTAATTATATTTTTATAAGCTAGAAGTTAAAAAAGAGAACTATCAATCATATATAAAAATAAAAATGCTTGCTAACATCAAAATGGACTTTCTGTTCTTGGCATTATATTTCTGTTATACAATCAAGAACATTAGTAAACTAACTCCCTTTTAGAAAACATTAAACTTCGAGCTTTGCTGGAGAAGAAAAAAAAAAAAAAGCATAGATGATAGGTAGTAAGTCAGCTCTTATATTCACAATATGTCTTTTGATCATCTAGTAAAAGTAAATATAGAAATACTTTGAACTCCTTTATATTCATTTATTCTGCATAATATATATATGTTAAATTGAGGTTTACTAACATGAAAATTTACAGTGTCACCATAACTCCTAGTAAAGCATCTGACAGCCTTCTCAAGGAAATAATAATTAAAAAATAAAATAAAATAAAATCTAAAATTGAAAGTTTTAAAATATGTAAAATCCTTTTCTTATTTGTAGGGGACAGAAAAAGTCAGAGCAACACTACAACACTATTTCAGCTGGAAAGTTCTCTTCATTTTCAATTTTAATTTCAATGGCAACATTTTTGTAAGAGTAAATGTCTTGTTTATGTTGAAGGAATTTTGCTTGTTTTTAATATAAGCAAAATGAATAATTGTGACTCCACTTTTGTAGCAAAGGAAAATCTGTAATAGCGACAAGATGAAGGAGTCCTAAAGTCCATTGTGTGAAAATATTTACATTGTCTTCAGGGAGCATTTAATTCAACTTTTAGTGTTGTCTAAGTCCAACATTCTGACCTGGTTCTCTTAGACATTCTGTATGTAGGGGATGTAATATATAAAATCAAATGTACTTATTTGAATATATTGCATGTTACACAGGATTTATCATTTAGCAGAGTAATATAAAAGATGATGAAAACACAGTACAAGTGTAAGCTACATTTAACAAAATACATGTATAGCAATTGCAATACACAGTTCAATCACAACACCAATGTGGTTCCCATTACCTGTCTCTATAACATGTTCACCATCATGATAATGGGCATCCCCAGTCTCCATAATACATTGTTTAAAGCCAACTCATGCCCATAGATCTCTAAAATTCTTCTGCTAGTTGTTTGTTCTTTATGCTCTGTGTTGGGCTGAGCCACATATATACTTCTCCCATGCTGGCCCAGCTAACTCATGGAGGCATTAACACTTTAATGAACTCAGAGCGAAACATTTCAACTATGGATTGATCCATTCAACTACTGATGGTTGTTCATCTAAAATAACTGAGATAAAGTCAGCTTCTTTGGGACAGCTCGGGTCAGTCACACCCTGCATTATTATCTGAGCTTTATGAGCCCACTGTGTTTGTTCATCTGCATAGGCACTTCTATTGTAAATGTTCATTCAGTGAGTCACAAGTGCATAACATACCACAAAACAATAAATTGTATCTGCCATGCTTATGCATGCACAGAAACACAGCTATTGAATATTATTTTGTATAAATAATTGAATAAATAAATAGGTGTTTGTGAAAAAGGTTTCTACAAAGTGAAACTAAAAAGAACAAAGTTCAGGACAGGAAGCAGATTCTCTGTGACCACAGAGGATCCAATGTTTAGTCAAAGAAGCACCATGAATCTGCTACTTGGAATGTTTTTTGTTAGGTGTTCTGTTTTCTGACATATGCAGGTCAGAGTTTTCTTCTTATCAAGCTGCTATAATTTCTTTGGTTTCAGTGGAAGACTACTTATTTGCCACCTCCTTATTTCAAGCTCCTCTTCAGGCAAGCACTTTAAGCAAATGCTCTGCTAAGAATGTGCTTAACAGGAAGAATACATTTGCATCTTGTGTCAGTCTGTATGAATTGCATTGAGTTCAAAATATGTTGGTATGTCCCTGATAGTAGTAGATAGTAACTCCTTTTAATTCACAACAATAAATCAAATGAAGCAATTAGCTGTTTACTTCACACCAAGCTCAATTAGGATCAACTAGATTTTTATATTATATTTTATATACAATAAAACAAAATACAGAGAGAGTTTGTGGCTGAAATGTCTACAGTTCATCACACATACAAACATTTGGTGATGAAGAAAGCTTCAGAATTTTCCAAAAAGTTTTACATGCTTGCCCCATCCCTGGAAGTGTTCAAGGTCAGGGTGGATGGGGCTTTGGGCAACCTGGTCTGGTGTGTGCCATCCCTGCCCATGGCAGGAAGGTTGAAACTTCCAAGCTCATATGACTCTGTGCTATGATTCTATGATAAAGCAGTCTTTTTCTACTTACCTGGAAAGATTTGAAGTCACAGTTAAACAACTATTTATTATTGTGTTACTTGCACTCAAGGCTGTGCCAAGGTTTTCTTCAAGACTTTCTCTTTAGTGTTTATATCTTCAAGATAAAGCCAATTGAAAATTTCTTTGAAACACCACAGATCTAATGGGTGGCATGTTTGAAGGAATGACATAAATTTAGTGAGGACTCTTCTGCTTATAAAAATAAACAATGACAAAGATCTGAAGTAAAACTGTAAAGATGTTAGAAAAAAATGCACTCGTGAAAAGTTCATGGGCTTACACTCCATCTCAACTATTTCATCACCATAAGAATGTGAATTGCATCCTAATCAGATGTTGCTAAGCTTCTATTGTTTTTTGTTTTGTTTTGTTTAGTTTAGTTTAGTTTTGTTTTGTTTTGTTTTTCCCCCAGAATATCTTCTTCAAGTTGTTTTCCCAGCAACTATTCCTTCAAGTACAGTATACCAATATTTGCTATTTAGTAACTGTATATGTGAAAGAGCTAGCTAATCATTATGATATTTATGCTCTTGCTTTTCTTTTTTCTTTGCCTCATCATCATTTTCTGTCTAAAAATATAAATAAAATAAATACTACTACTGATAACAAAAAATAAAAGTTCTCAACTGAAAACCACAATGAGTTAGGTCTGTTTGGTTTGGAACCTGTTAATGCATGACTTTTTTCTCACCAGAAATTGTGAAATATTTTTTTATAAAATTATTTTTTATTAGGTAAGAGTGGTGACTTTGAAATATGGATTTTGTTTTGCAACCTCTGCACAGAATGGCTTTGGCACACCTGATAAACAGGCTACTTTTTGGCATAAACCACATAATCTTTGTCTTCCCTTCTGAAACTTGGAATGTGACAGTACTTCCTGCAATTGCCTTTCTTAAATCTGTTAGATTCAATGACCCTCTGGTTGGAGTCTGCTACTCAGAGAATTTTTGTATAGAAGAAGAAACAGCAGTAAAAGCTTGATTGATAATACTATGCTATGCAGAATACCTAGTTTATATCTACCTAGTTTATATCTACCATTTCCAAAGTTGGCAAATCAAAAGTATTTCTTGTTGCTGTTTAAAAAGCAATCATCTGCTTCAAAGGTGACTTCATGTAATAGTATATACACAAAGACCTTAGAAACCTTTAACTGACTTTACTGAATTAAGCTAGTATTTTATTGCAAATGCCCATGCTTTTATTATTTAATTTATCCACAGGAATATGGAGAAAGGAAGCAAGGGAAACAGAACTGAGGAAAGAAGAGGATTTGCAGATGAGGGAATAGTTCTTTCAGATGACTCCCTAGTCATCATAATGGAAGCTAATATCAGCTGCTCTAATACACAGAGCCTCTGGAAAAAGGGGCCACAAAAAGAGTGTGGACTGTTATTTTACATGCTTCTCCATTAATTTTGTTGGATACTAAACTGACTGTTTTGCCTAATTTGCAGCATTTCATACAGAATATCAATTCTTATCAAAAAATCCAAGAAGTTCTGAAGAAGCAAGATCAAAGTTATGCTTGAAAAAACACCCCTTTACCACTCCATAATTCTACTACAGAAGTGGCAAACCAGGCTTCAAAACTTCACCTTGCTTTAATGGAACAGGGATGGAAATGCATCTCAGGTGAATGATCGAGAAAAACTGGTAACTTCCACATATGCAGTACTCAAATATGATTTCCTTATTTCTGAAAACAACGATTATAATGCTATAAATCCCATAGTATTTTCCTGGAGAAGCTGGCAGCCCATGGTTTGGATAGGTATACTCTTCACTGGGTTAAAAACTGGCTGGAAAACTGGGCCCAGAGTGTGGTGGTGAATGGAGTGAAATCCAGCTGGTGACCAGTCACCAGTAGTGTTCCCCACTGGTCTGTGTTGAGGCCCATCCTCTTTAATACCTTTCCCAATGATTTAGATGATGGAATCGAGTGCACCCTCAGTAAGTTTGCAGTCTACACCAAGATGGGGAGAAGTTTCAATCTGTTGGAGGGTAGGAAGGCTCTGCAGAGGGACGTGAACAGGTTGGATCTTTTGGCTGAAGCCAATGGGGTGAGGTTCAACATGTACTGGGTCCTGCACATTGGCCGCAACTCCAAGCAGTGCTACAGGCTTGGGGCACAGTGACTTGAAAGCTGTGCAGAGGAAAAAGATCTGGGGGTGTTAATTGATGCTTGCCTGAACACGAGCCAGCAGTGCGCCCAGGTGGCCAAGAAGGTCAACAGCCTTAAAGAGTATAGCCAGAAGGAGCAGGGAGTGATTATTCCCCTGTACTCTGCTCTGGTGAGGCTGCACCTTCAGTATTGTGTTCAGTTTTGGGCTCCTCACTACAAGAAGGACATTGAGGCCCTGAAGGGTGACCAGAGAAGGACTACGAAGCTGGTGAAGGGTCTGGAACACAAGTCTTATGAGAAGCAGCTGAGGCAACTGGGGTTGTTTAGTCTGGATAAGAGGAGGCTCAGGGGAGACCTTATTGCTCTCTACAGCTACCTGAAAGGAAGCTGTGGGGAGCTGGGGGTCAGCCTCTTCTCACAGGTAACTAGTGATAGGACTGGAGGGAATGGCCTCAAGTTGCACAAAGAGAGGTTCAGGCTAGAAATTAGGAGACTTTTCTTCTCAGAGTAACCAGGCATTGTAACAGGTTGGCCAGGGACGTGGTGGTATCACCGTTCCTGGGGACGTTTAAGGAAAGGTTGGACGTGGTGCTTAGGGACATAGTTTAGTGGGTAACATTGGTGGTAGTGGGACAGTTGGACTTGGAGGTGTTTTCCAACCTTAATGATTTTATGAATCTATGAAATTTTCATGAAATGATCATTTCCTGATAACTACTAATCTTAGACATTGTCTGTAAAAATGATTTTATTTATTTATTTATTTATTTATTTAAAGTCATGAAGTCTTAAGCCTGTGTGTCTTGGTTTAGATATGGATTGAATATAGGAAAACATACATGCAGTTATCATAGTTATCATATCATTTATAAATGTCAGTAGAGGAATAATTTGTATAATAATTCCTCTGAACGATTCTTGGGAAATAAGAAGATAGATTCAGGATAAGTATCAAAATAAGCAGTAAAGCTAGAGAAGGCTTAAAAGTCAATATTCTTTAAAAGCTTATAATAATAAGAAGAAAAGGGGTGGTAATTACCAATTAAAACCTTAAGTGCTTGACACTCACTCTTATATGTCTTCCTACTCCCTACACTTCACCTCCATCCTGGCATTAATAAGTCTGGAATGTTCGTTGAAAAGAGTTAAAATATTTTTTGTAAGTACTACAACAAGAAGCCCTAACTTTAAATGGAAATCATAACTTACACTTTGGTTTGAACCAAAGTCCAACAAGTAAATACAAAAACTTTTAATTAGTATCCTTTCCTACTTCTCCTAACTTAATAAGATACATAGATTTAAGGTTCCGGAATAAATTTATACTTGTCTTATTGAACCTTGAATCCCTGTTTCTGACTAGGTTCTTGAAGCCCTAAAAGTAGAGAATTTTTTGTTCGGTTGGTTTGTTGGGTGGGTTTTTGGTTTTTGTTTGTTTGTTTGTTTTTCCAGTTTAATGCTGGGGAGCTAACAGCACTTTACAATGTCATTTAAGCAATTTTTTTATTTTTTTTTAATGTAGGAAGATAGAAATTGACAAGATCTGCTAAGAAAGATATTGGTCCTCTAGTGTACTGTTATAGACACTACGTTACCCATCATTTTTGTATATTACTCAAACTTCCATGAGGTTTAGATTTTGTTTCCTAATAACTCAGTAAATACTGTATTACTATTGTAGCAAAAGGCTGCAGGCTTTACACTAATTTCACCTTATAATAATTTTCAAGGCATTGAGTATAGAGCCTATTTGACTTTTAATGGACGTGTTATGAGAATTTACTGTGGGAATCAAAGAATGGGAATTTAGTAACTGGTGTCTCTTGTTGTAATATGGAATTTAATTCTCAAAAGACTTGCAAATAAGGACAGAGGCTGAGAATAAATGCCCCAGAGATATGAAAATTCAGTGATGATCAGTTGCTGGTCATTGAAGATCTAGAACCTTATGAACTGGGAAAAACTTCCTTAAGTATAAGAAAAGGGAGAAGCAGTGAGGGAGAGAAGGATTGAGAGGCAACTAAGCCAAATAGAAGCTGAGCAATGAAAAAAGACAACTGCTGAAGCCTGGGCACGTATCGCCCTCCATCAACAAAGGCAGTGTAATGCAGTGAGTGCACTACATCTTAGACAAAGGTAAAGAATTGACTGGAAACTTTCTGATTTGTAAGAAAGTAAGGACTTGAAACACAGGGGGAAAGGTTATTGTCACTAAGTGATGGGATGGTAGAAGCTGCAAGTTTGCTGCCCGCACAAGAATGCCAGTTCCTTCCGGATGAACTCTGATTCTCAAATAGCCTTTTGACCTGCCAGCCAGTTGTCCAGGACTGCATAAGGCAGCTGAATCTGTGTGCCTGAGGGTATGTTTTCTCTACAAAATCTGTACATTTTTTCCTCTCCAACATTAACTTCTCAATAAATAAATGTATAAGACAAATGAGCCTTTATATATACGACAAATAAGCCTTAGTGCATGCAAATTCAGTTTGGCTAGCTACTACTTAGGTTAACAACTTGATGAGTTTCAAGGTACCACTGATTGCTTTTCTGTTTGCAGGAAAGTGAGAAAATAATGTGGAAAACAATTTCAATGTGTACAAAGTACTCTTGTACATTTTAATGTTCAGTGAAGCAGAAAAAATGCTTCTTACTGTTTTTTGAAGCCTAGATTATCCAATCAGAGAGCAACTCATGCTTAGACAGTTATTTAGACAATCAGACAGTACTGCATCATTTAGATGGTCATTAATAAGAGTCATTATAAGAATTTATGTAATCAATCGCATAAAGCTTCCATAGACTAAGAGATGGAAGACAAGTGGTGAGTAACAACGGTTAATGAAAAAAATGTGGTAATCATGATGTGGTTTAGATAATTATTTGACTATTTGACTTAAAAAAAAAAAAAAAAAAAAAAAAGTAAATAAACACACTAAATGGCAGTTACACTAGTTTTAGTGTATCCCCCAAAGGTAAATCTGGGAAGATATAGTTGTAAAAGGATGTACTTAATTTCAACTAGAGATTTTGAAACATGGGCTTTGTACTGAAAGTAAAAACAAATTTTAGGGAAAGACCTTCCTTTGGTATAAGTAAATGTTGAGTGAAATGAAACAATTTCACTTAAGAAAAATTACTACAACTGGGTTGTTTAAAGATTGTAAAAGGGGAATCTAGTCGAAACTGTATGAAGACAACCAAAAGATGTTATCCAAATTTACCAAGTATGTCTTACAGTACAACTAGAAAGCATAGAAGACTTGAAGAAAAAAAAAAAAAAAAAAAAAAGGAAGGAAGTCTGTGTGCTTTTTTTTTTCTTTTTTAGTGAACTCTCATCTCTGGCAGAGATGTAACAAAAGATGAACCCAAGCCTTGTACATACAAAAAAGTGATTTTCTTTAGGATACAACTCTCACAGTTGGCCACAATAGGAGATTCAAATTTAAAGGACAGTTTGAACTGAAAAAATAGACAGAATTGCTGAATGACATTAATGAGTGCAATAACAATAAATGTAATTGAGATTTGGTTTTGTGGGAATTCAAACAAAGGAATAATGAAGGTGAATAATGAAGGAATAATAAGGTGGCATTAATCAAAGAGAAAAAAAATAAAGATTGAATTCAAAGAGAAAATACCCATTAATTGATTGAATTTTATCCTAATTTATATTTTACTATGGCATGAAATATGCTAAACAAGCCCTGTATAATTTATTAAATCACAAAACTGTGTCTGTGACTTGTTTGTGAGACATATTGTATGAGTCACCGTAAAGTGAACTAGACATTGGTTGTTCAAAATAATCTGGCTTTGGCAGAGAGATTATTTAGATGCCCACACAAGTCTTATTTATCTCTATTTACTATGATTCCGTGATGGCAAAGCTGCAAAATTTTGTGACGCATTTGGGACTAAAACCAAGGCTTTTCACAATGCAATGCATTTCTTGATTCATATTTTAATAACTTATTCTAGTCTGCTTAGGAAATACTTGCTGGCATTTCTCATTTAGTTGAAATATTGCTAACTTCTTCTTCTACACATACATGACATTTCTGTAGATCCATCGTATCATGTCGAGTTTTCAAGCTTTGTTAAGTAATCTTTAATTGTACAGTTCTCTTTGTATTCCTATTACCTGTTTTAGAAAAGACAAAGGTGGGTTTTTGTGCACCCAGGAAACCAAACACTAGTTTGTTTAATAAGTACCAAGATGTTTTCCAAGATATTTATGTATTTTGCATAAGATTTGCTTTCTGTAGAATCCAAAATTAATAAATAAATAAATCTGGATTAAATTAGCTTTCAGTATGAATAAAAGATCTTTTTTTTGTTGTTTTTCTGTTTATTTGTTTCACTTTTTCTTTTCCCCACCCCATATACATTCATTAAACTACATTATATGCATACATATACATGTATATATATTAATTAAATTACTTGGTAATACCCGTATGTGCTTTGATTTTCCTTTTATATATTTTGATGTGCCATTCATCAAAAACATAAAGCAGAAACCCAATACACAGCACAAAGTCTCTGGTATGAGATATCAAAATATTCTGGAAGATAATGTCAGCTATTGAAGAATCAAGAAATGTTTCAGTGCTGTGGAGTTCAGAGATGATTATGAATGGGTTTAAAAATGTCAGCCTCTGCTCCATTAATGAGGATCACTGTGGCTGGAACTGTCAGATATGGTAGCACTCCTTTCCTTGTTCTTTTATTAACTTATATCCTAAACCTGACACCCTGACACTTTGTTTATTTAAGTACTGCAAGATCCAGTTGCAGTATGTCTTTCTTAGATCTCCTGAAACTGCACTTTGTATACAAGAGCTGAAATTCATGCAACTGAAGTTGACTTAAAAGCAACCTATTAGGATGCTTCTCCTGATAGTTGATGTTTCAACAGCCACAAGCAGTAGGCAAACAAAACAAAACAAAACAAAAATATAAAGAGAAAACCAAACCGAATCTAGACCACTAAAAGTCTGAGTTTTTCAGTCACCAGAATGTCATCAATATATAAACAATTCTGTTATTTAAACACCACAATCATTTGTCCACAGTGAGAGTGAAATTATGATTATCTTAAACATCATGGTTTTCTGTATTAAATGCAATGACTGGTTGTCCACACTGTTTGTGTTGAAAACCAATCTGGCAGCCTCAAATGCTAATTTTTTAAAGTAATTCGCTGTTCTCTTGACTTCAGATGCAATCACAGCTGCAATAACTAAGTTATGAAAATGTAATATACATCTAAACAATAGATATAACTGAAAATATTGTTGGGTGAGTATCTTTATTCTTCTTCAAGGGATAAAAAATATTAAATCTCCTTATAGCATTTCAGAGTTCAGATCAGTGTAAGAACAGTTTTTATCATGTCACTTTTTTTTTTTTTATTATTTATTTATTCTATTTTCTTTTTTGAGTAGCCAGAAGGTTATTGTCATTATGACAATAAGCAAACTGAAAGGCCAACTGCATCCTGGGCTGCATCAAAAGAGGAGTGGACAGCAGGTTGAGGGAGGTGATTGTACGCCTCTGCTCTACCCTTGTGAGCCCCCACTTGAAGTGCTGCATCCAGTTCTGTGGCCCCCAGAACAAGAAGGTTGTGGACCTGCTAGAGTAGGTCCAGAGAAGTGCCACAAAGATGATCAATGCAGAACCATAGGAGAACCTCTCTCATGAAGAAAGGCTGAGAAAGCTGGGGCTGTGCAGCCTACAGAAAGCTTCAGGGTGACTTTATTGCCGCTTTTCAGTACTTGAAGGAGGCTTATAAAAAAAAATGTTTGAGCAGATGTGGTGGTTTTACCGTGCTGGGCAGCTAAACCCCACAACCGCTCTCTCACTCCCCCTCCTTTAGATGAGGAGGGAGGGAAGGGAGAAGGAAGGGAGAAGGAAGGGGAAAAGGGAGGGGAAAAGGAAAAATAAAAAGAAGGGAGGAAAACAAACAAATAAAATAAATGAAGGCTATATGGAAGTGCAGAGGAAAGAAATTACTCTCTACTTCCCACAAATGAGCGATGATTGACCACATCCTTGAAGCAAGGCCTCAACGCACACAGCTGGTGTTCGAGAGGAGGACCGACGTTTTCTCAACGAGAGCCCACCCCTCCCCTCTTCCTCCTGTTTCCACCTTTTATTGCTGAGTGTGACATCACATGGTATGGAATATCCCTTTGATTGGTTTAGGTCAGCTGCCCTAGTGCTGTTTCTCTCCTCACTTTTTGCCCACCCCCTAGGAGGGTTAGAGAAAGGCCCAATGCTGTGCCACTGCTGCTCAGCAGTAGACGCAACACTGGTGTGATAACACTGCTGTTCCAGCTACAAGTACAGAGTACGGCACTGTACGGGCTGTTGCCGGGAAAGTTAACATTCCAGCCAGACCCAGTACAGCAGAAAATGACAGGGTAAGGAAGAATGGTTTTAAACTAAATGAGGGGAGATTTAGATTGGATATTAAGAGGAAATTCTTCACTCAGAATGTGGTGAGGCACTGGAGAATGTTGACCATAGAAGTTATATATGCCCCATCCCTGGAGGTGTTCAAGACCAGGTTGGACAAGGCCCTGGGCAAACTGATCTAGTGGTGTAGTGGGTTTACGTGGCAAGGTTTTGGTTAGCAGGGAGCCATAGGGGTGGTTTCTGTGAGAAAGATCTAGAAGCTGCCCCATGTTTGGGAAGGGCCCCATTGTTTTCCAGGTCTGAGCCAATAAGCGATGTTGTTTGCGCCTCTGTGAGAGCATATTTAAGACAGGGAAAAAAACGCTGCGCCAGACAGCAGCCGGGAGAGTTAAGGGAGTGAGGAACAGCGCCAAGGTCAGTGTATGAGGGAGGGGGAGAGGTGCTCCAGGCGCCGGAGCAGAAGTCCCCTGCGGCCTGTGGTGAGGACCATGGTGAAGCAGGATGTCCCCCTGCAGCCCATGGAGTACCACGGTGGAGCAGGGTTCCATGCTGCAGCCCGTGGAGGAGACCACGGTGGAGCAGGTGGCCCTGCACCGACGGAGGCTGCCGCCTTTGGAAGACCCCTGCCGGAGCAGATTCCGGGCCGGACCTGTAGCCCGTGGAGAGGAGCCCACGCAGGAGCAGGTGACCCGGCAGGAGCTGCTGCCCGTAGGGGAGCCAGGTTGGAGCAGTTTTCTCCTGAGGGATGGACCCCGTGGTACGGACCCATATCTGGAGCAGTTCTGGAAGAGCTGCTGCCTGTGGGAAGCCCATGCCGGATCAGTTCATCAAGGACTGCATCCCGTGGGTGGGACCCCACAGCACAGGGGACGAGAGTGACCGAGAAGGAGCGGCAGAGAAGAAGTGCTGTAGACTGACCATAACCCCCATTCCCCGTTCCCCTGCGCCGCTCGGGGGGAGGAGATGGAAGAGGGTGGATGGGGGGGGAAGGTGCTTTTGGTTTTTTTTTTCCTTTGTTTTCTCACTTCTCTCGCTTGTTAGTTGTAGGCAATAAATCTTACTATCTTCTTATGCCGAGTCTGTTTTGCCCGTTACAATAATTATTGCGTGATTTTCTCATCCTTATCTCAATCCTTGAGCCCTTTTCACATATTTTCTCCCCATTCCTCTTTGAGGAGGGGGAGTGAGAGAGCGGCTGTGGTGGAGCTCGGCTGCCCACTCGAGTGGAACCACGACAAGAGGAAGGTGGCACTACCATGGAAATGGCCTACTTGGATATTATTTGATAAAAATATGCTTAAAGACTCTGCTCTAAATAAATTGTTTTCTGACTATTTCTTAATGGGAGTTCCGAGATTATGCCCAATGAGCGGTTATGATGATTTTTTTTTTTAATAAGAATAGGTGTTCTCTGAAAAGTGAACAATGTTCTTTTGCTTTGTTTTGGTTTGTTTTGTTTTGCTTCACAATGCCAGAAAATGGTCAGATGACAACAGCTTTCACTGGGTTGTGACTTGAGCCATTATTTCCACCTGACAGTATCAACCATTCATCTTAACTTGAAGGCTGAACTGCAGTTTCCAGTAGGAAGTCCATTTACTAAACACCCCATAAGGACGTCCACACAATTGATATTCTTATCAGGATTTTGTAATAATGAACCACCAATCTAAAAAGAGAAGATGTTAGAAGGGCAAGTATCATATTTGTTTTCAATAGCAAATCAATACCTTCCAAATCAAAGCTTTTCAATACCTAATAATAGCTTTAGACTTTTCAGTTTTTAGTAGATTTAGTAAATTTTTAGTGGATTTAGTAAAATCTACTTATATTTTTAGTAGATTTAGTAAATCACTGATTACATGAACTGAAAGAACTAATAAAGCTATTTCCCATTCTTTCATTCCCTTCTAGTCCAGAAAAAAAATAACTTTTCTGGGTCAGAGATAAAAATGTTAATTTACAAAGGCATTGGCCAAGTATGAACATTTCAAAATAGAACAAAAGATATTTTAAAAGACGGCTGTTTTTTTTTTTCTTTAATTAACACAACCTATTATCCTTTCTTTTACTTTGCTTATTGTCCAATTTGCCTAGTGACAATTCTAATATTGTTAGCTGTAGTTATTGATATTCATCACAGTACATTTATGTATGATATTCAAAGCATTCTTCCCTGATATCCAGAATGGGATGACTGAATATTCACTATTACAGAATTATTCCTTCCTCCATGCTTTGCCCATATTCAACCTACTGATAACTGATGATCATACCACATTTTTTTGCCCTTTGCAACTGAAACAGACACTTAACAACTCAGTGTGAAGTCTGTCCTCTATGCAAATAATAATAATAGTAATAATCATCATCATCATCCCTTAATTCACTTGTCCCTTACTTTACAGGATTTTATCCTGCCTTCCAAACTTTATAAACCAAGGTTATACAAAGGTTATACAAAGTCATTAGCATTGTGTTTATGATACACCTCCATCATGCTGTCTCATGTTGAGAAAGCAAGAAGTGTGGCTGAAAGAGGACTTTGTCTAATTCTGAACTACTGAAATAGCCCAAGGATGCTGAAGACTACTAAATATTAGGTAGTCATCCCTTAAGGGTCAATCCTTTGACAGCCCACAACTCTCCAGCCTGCTTTTCAAGAGGCTGCATTGACACCAGAGCATCCTGCTAAAGATTTCAAAGAATATCCAATATAAACTTCAGGGATTTGAAATCTAGGTGCATTGTAATAGGTGAAAAATAAGTGAACGAAACCACAGGATGAAAAAAACATGTTGATAGAGAATCATCATTTAATAACGTTTCTCTCTTCTGAGTAAAAAGGAGCTGATTTAAAGACAAAAGGTCTGGCAGAGGGGGTGTTTTAAAACATTTGCTGTCTGTTTCTTCAAAGTGGCAGACAAGAGCTTGTCACATTTAGCTGGCACTTTTTCTGAAATCAGTAATAGTAGAGCTTGCACTTGCTTAACACCTTGAACAAATCCAGCTACATATCTCTAAATCTCTAAATCTGGCTGTACATCACTAATTGGGATTCGAACATTCAAATTTTAAAAAGGCCATGAACTTCCTTGCCTCAGTTAGCTGCTCTAAGGTGTGACTGCTGTAACTGAGCTCCATACAAAGACAAGAATAATAAAAGGTTTAACTAATTTCCATTTTATTTTTTATTTTTAGATGCTATAGATGAAATCTACTGCTAATAGTAGTCTGAGCCTTTGTTTAAGAAGCTAGCTGGCAAGAAACATTCAGATCAGTTCATTTCACATTATCTTTATTAATAGCTTCTTCTTACTTCAGTAGAGCATCATTATTTATCTTTGTCAAGGACCATGACATACAGCTAGTCTCCTAGGCACCAAATGGCTAAGCTAAAGGGCAAAGGTTCATCTCTGGAGGGAGTGGAAAGTCAACATGAGTGATGCAGATGGCTCACTTATGGCCCTAATTATCTTTTGTAAAAGGTATCACTGAAGGCAAGATGGAAACTAAAGCAAGGAGAAATTAAGTAGAATCTTATATTTGTCTCCTTTTTAAATAACAAGCGACTTTTTTTTGCATACCTCTGGGCCACTAACAACAACAACAGTAATAACAATAAAAAGTGGGCTGGTTATAGCACATTCTGATTCTAGGTTCACTTTAATTCATATGGGTCTGTGTCTAGGTTATTTTAGACAGTCTCTAGCAATGGCAGGATCTGGTCCCTGAGACTGAGTTCCACAGATAGGTCCTAACTCTTATATGTTAGAAATTATTTGAAAATAGTGTTGATGGATTTATTCTTTGTTGTATGACTGTCACGTTTTATAGGTTTTTTGGACAGGAGACAGCTGTTCAGTCTGTATTGGGTAAACATTTCCTAGTGTCAGTGTTACTGTATAATCGTTGGATGTGTACTGTGTTGCAAAGATACTGATCATCATGTTCTATAATTTGAACAAGCTGAGTTTTATATCTCTGCAGGATGCAAAGTATGCTCTCATTTCTGTGAAATTTTGTACTAATTGGGGTGTTAAACAGTGCCTTCTTTGATACTAATTTGTAAAATTATTTACGTCATATGGAAAATCTCCATTTTTGGTTTTAGAGTTACTATAAACTACTGGGAAGGGGTCTCCACACATAGTACATTCTACTAAAATATTATTGACAATGGAATCTGAATGGAATAATTTGAACAAAGCATCTCTATAAGAAGACATATAACTGATTTATTGGATTGTTTTCCCCAGGAAGGACTGATTAGAATGGGCAAGTCACTTATCTAAAATAACTATATTCCTCAAACTAATATCTCTGTAGAGACCCGCCATCTCACTCAGAGCTTGTTTGGGAATCTCTCATATTAGTACATTGCACTATGTCCAAAAAAACCCACCACTTCTAAAGACCATAATGGACTATATTCTCATTTATATTGTTGTTTCTTAAGAACCAACTAAGCTAGAAAAAAAAATATATAAATAGAGGTCATAAAATCTAGATCTATGAATAAAAGAAAGTCAAAGAGTAATTTAGTAAATTCAAGATCTGATTGCCTATACTCCTTTATTGTCTTGTTCTCTGGATCTTTGTTTCAGACTTTTTCAGCTCTCTGTAACAAATCAGCTGTGCAGGAGCCTAATCCAAAGCAGTGAAGACTGAAACAAACACTTGTCCCTTGTTCTAAGAGCTGGGATTGAAAACTATCTCTTTTCTCATCAGTAACATCCACATTGTTGTTAATGGGTTCTGCTTGCACTTGGCTCCGTAATCATTCAAACAGTGGGAAATTGTCTACAGATGCAAAGGGTGGGCACAATTTTATTGGTAGTTGTCTTTTAAGAAGGATCTGGTGAGCCCCCGGTAACTCACCTGTGTCTCTATATTGCATGTAAACTGATGAGAGTTAAGATCTTTTCCTTTCATTATGTTTTATCCTGTTACTATTTTCTTTCATTTAAAACAGAAAGTAATTTAGACAGAAAACATATGGTTTCTTTTACTACATGGAGACATATACCATCTGGGAACCTCTCAGAATAGGTTCTTAGAAATTACCTTACATTCATAACTTTGGTAATAAACCGAATTCATTGACTCTAGTGGATAACTAGCAGTAATGTAACTTAATGTTAAAATTCCAGGTAAGTCTTATTATGGTTTTGCCACTTAAGTAATTAAGTAAAGTAAGTTACATTGTTAGTATGTTCTCCTGTGCACTGTGCCATATTTTTGCTTACATGCTTGTTTGATTTTCTCAAGCTTCTTAAGCATTATCCCTTAAGGATTTTCTTAAGGATTTTTTTTTTTCATTACATTTGCAGATACTTGGAATATCATTCCATTTAATGTTAAATGCTTATATTTAGGTATTCACATATAGGTCTCTTCATGTGAAACAACTATCTAAACTCAATTTAGTAAATGGAGATTTGGTCAATACAATCAATAGAACCTAGGCAATGACTTGTGCATAAACTGAAATACCGGAAATTTTATTTAAAGAAAAGAAAAAAAAAGTACTTTGAGGTTTGTGGTTGGTCAGACACTGAAATAGGTTGCCTAGTGAGGTTGTGGAGTGTCCACCTTAGCGTTATTTAAAATCCAGCTGCAGATGGTCCTGAGAAACCTACACTAGATGATCCTTTTCTGCACAGGGGGTTGGACTAGCTGGCCTCTGGTTGTCTTTCCCCATCTCAGCTGTTATGTGGTTTTGTGATTCTGTGATTAACCTTGCCAGCCAGCATCAGTCTCTTCTTGAGCTGTTGTTGGATTCATGGGGGCAGAGAGGAGGCAGGAACTGGGAGAATGAAACAGGAGCCCTCTCTTATAGGAATTTATATGGGAATATTAGGTTTTTGTTCTTCTGCTACTAACACATTTTATCTGATGATTCTTTAAAGCACCATATTTCATGGAGCAATATAAAGCTACACAAGGACCTTACATTCCAGTCCTGAACCATTAAGTGACCATCTGTTCACTTATCATGGCACCATCCCAAACTCAGGGACTGTGTTTGCTTTCTGATGTAGTTGAACATGATGAGAACTCAGACACTGAATGTCTCTATCTTATTAAATATGCAAGCTTACATTTGAGGAACACTTGCAAAACAAAAGACTAGGGAGAAGGGTGCAAGTCCTATGAATGATATAGTATGTAGGCCATAAATAGTATGGTTCTTCTTTAAAATAAATGTAGAAATGCTCTTGGCAATAAGCAATGCAATTATTTCAGCTGTATCTTTGTTAACGGTAGGACCAAAGGGTAGAAGCATAAAGATAATTTTGTTCGAGGAAGGAAGGAAAATGACCATGATTAAAGCTGGAATTAAGGTAACAAGTGGAAAAGAAGAGGTTCAGGCCTCGTTCAGGGATGGGTAAAAACTAATCTCATAATTATCTAAACAATTTCAGTAGTCCTAATCTATCTATTGAGGTGCTTTTGGTTCATATTTTTTTTTCTATATTTGGATATCATAGAATCATAGAATGGTTTGGGTTGGAAGGAACATTAAAAATCATCTAATTTCAATCCCACTGCCATGGGCAGAAATACCTTCCACTAAATCAGGTTGCTCACAGCCCCATACAACATGGCCTTGAACACTTGCAGGGATGGGACATCCACAACATCCACAACAGCTTCTCTGGGCAACCTGTTCAGTGCCTCACCACCCCCCAAGTAAAGAATTTCCTTTCAATACCTAATCCAAATTTATCTTTGTTTAATTTTAAGCCATTATTCCTTGTCCTATCACTACACTCCCTTATGAAGTATGCCTCCCTAGCTTTCCTGTAGGTCCCCGTTAGGTATTGGACGGCTATATTTTGTGTTGTTGTTATGCATGGAATTGGTTGTGGGTGAGGGTTAAAGTATTTAACTTGTGGCAATCTGTAGCTTTGATCTGCATCAGAAGAAGCAGCTCTGCACTGAATGACCTCAGACTTCAATATTGCTTAGGAAAATATACATTTAACATGAAACAAAAATGGACAGACTTTTGTAGGGACTGACATTTCTTAGAGAAATATCTAGCAGCTTCTGGAAGAAGTGGGGAAATGCAGGGAATGCTTCCCCAGAGAATTACCCTGCGTCTTTCACTGTTCAATTCTACAGCAACAATGGAACCAAAGCAACTCTCTTATTTGAGTATTGAACACCACCAGTGCCAAATGTGGAGAAAGCTGTGTCCTTTTGCAGTCTACTTTTGAAAGCTGAACAGACAGAATTTGCCACAGAGAACAGCACTCTTGCTTGTTTCTTAAAGGAAATAAGTCTAAAGTTAAGTCTGTAAAACAGATCTCTGATTGGAATGTCCAATCTGTTGTGAAACAGGAGAAGGGAGAAAGGGAGGTAGAGTGGTTTTGAAGCAAGTCACCTGGTGGTGTATATTCATAATATTTGGGTTTGTGTCTTCTATTGATTTTAGAGCTAACTAGATTTATTTCTGATAAGACTCACCTAGAATACTCACTCCATAATTACTCCTACCTCCACCAACTATTTAGTATGTAGCCAGGAACTAATCCGAAATAAAACTTCTGACTCAAGTAAGGAATCAATATTGAATCCTTAGAAAGTTTTTGAACCACTGAATGCACCTACTGCAATATAGTACTTAATAGTGTAGACATTGTCCCTTCTAAAAAGGGACTTCATTGTGTGACCGTCTCATTACCACCTACACAATAATCTGCCATATGGAGTTATGTTCATGACAGCTGGAGTGCCACTTGACAGTTGTGGGTTGTTTTTTTCTTTTTCTAGGAAAATGATGGTTGCCAGTAAGGTTCTGAGAAAGGGGAATAAAGGTATATTTAGAAGAGAAAGTTAACAAATGTGACTAGACAAGCTTTTAAGTTAAAAGTCATAAAATCTTAGGTATATAATTAATCAGAACAGATTGTCATTAGTATAAAAATTCAATTACTTCCAGTATAAAAAGGGCTAGAGGAATTAACAACTTCATGAACATTGAAAATTAATTTTTGGCCACCTGGACTTTCATGGAATTCATGACACTTTTTTTTTTTTTCTTTTTTCTTCTTTCTTTCTGTATTTAAAGTCATCTCTCTAGCAAGAAATAAGAAGTCATTTTTCTACAAATAGAAAGTTTTGTTATTCTGATGTTTTGTATTTATGGATCATTTCAGCTCAAAGCGGGAATATGGGAAGCTTTGGAAATAAAAGTTTGAAAATGTAATGGTTCTTTTAAATTAATATTTTGAATTGAAACATGCTTTATTTATATGTTCATGACTGAAAAAAATAACATATTCAAAGATATTTTTCTCCAAAAAATAATTTCTATGAAGCTGAAATTTCTGACGGCAAAAACTTATATACTAAGTTTTGATTGGTATGGTTTGGCTTGGTTTGACTTAGCTTAATGACAGTCTGTATTTTGGACTACATGAAAATATTCTTTTATTTGTTCTATGGAAATTTATCGAGGACAAACTTAAAAAGCATGTCTGTTTTTCATTTATCAGTGTTAGAACATCAATAACCAAAATTTAACATGTTATTTTCAATTTTCAGGCTAAAAAGAAGCAACTTAGAATGATCTATTTCACTGTCCCGCTGTACTGTGTAACCAAACAAACATTTTCAGCAACATACCTATGAGTTTTGGAGCAAGTATTTTGATGTTTGATTGAGTAGAGGAGGGAGAGGAGGCGAGTAAGAGGAGAAGTGAGGCTGTTTTCTAGTCTACTTTGATGAGGTGGCACCAGCCAGGCTATGCCATCTTCCTACTCCATCATATTTCCCTTAAATACAGGATGATCACATTTTCACTCTTAGCTACGCTATGGCATTACATGACAGCTCAGGCACAGCTAGTTATCCACAAGAATTTCAAATCTCTTTCAGAACTATTACTTCTTAAAAACAGTAGAAAAAAATAATATTTATAGTCTGTGTTCACACATCTGACTTTAAGGTTATCTGTTCTTTCTTCATTTGATTATTTATCTGCCTGTACTACTACCTTTTAAACACATTTTTCTCTCAATATGCAACTTGAATTTTTGAGACTAATTTTCGACCTTTGTCTTACTTCATTTCATGGAGTATTTTATTAGGAAATAAAATCAATGGATCAAAAGATCTGGAAACTGGGAGGAATAGAAAAAATGAAAGTATAAGATACTAAAAAAAAATAAATCAAAGGATGTTTAATATTATCTCATTACTGTTATCAAGAACAAGTGAAAGGGAGGTTTGTTCTTTTGGTAGGTTGTAATCTACAGAGAGAGATTATGTTAAACAGAATTACTACAAATAAAAACATAAATACAAAAGATATTTAGAACATATCATCAATGCCAATGAGGGGAAGAGTGGAGGAAGAAAAGAAGAAAGGGAAAAAGAAATCCCACAGAGAATAATTCTACAGGAAAAATGGAAAGAAAAAAAATGAAGCAACTGTTACTTTAAAGATAACAAGAATAAATGACAGCAAGAGAAACATGCGGAAAAACAATATGAGAAAAATAGTTCTACAAAAATACCAAAATCTAAAAATAAAACAGAATAAATCAGAGCATGTAACTATAATAAAATTAGTATCTCTGGGAGGCAAAAATGCACCACACATCTTTGTTTTGTTAGTTGGAACTTCAGTTGAGCAAGATAGTGCTCAACATAGAACTGATGGAAAGCCACCTCAACCAGCCAACTAGTGTGATTACTTTTGTGGTTTGCAAAAAGTTTTCCTAAAAACATTTTGTTATACTCTGATATACAGTAACAGAAGAAGGAAGGTTCTCATCCTGTACTTGGGGTAGTTGTGCTCTCTTGGCCAGAAATCACTATGATTCCAGCCACAGAACAGAGATTTTGAAGTATCTGTAGGATTTTGTGCTTCAGATTTCCCCTCTGTAATCCTTTCTTACTTAAGAGGGAATCAGATGCTGTGATGACAGAAGATCATCTTTCAGAATATCATATATATCTTTATAAGATATGAATACATGTACATGAGAAAGCCAATTGGGCAAGACAGGCTATTGGTCTGGTGCAGGCAGTGTTAATTTCCTTTTCCTCTTTGTGTTCTATATTTTGCTTAGTAATTATTGTGTTTTTGTAGACAGAAAACTTAATAAATATAAATATATATATGACAATCAATCTACACATTTAAATGCTACGTTTGGAAATAAACTTGAATTTCATCTCTCTGTAATTGATAAGACTAAAAGCCAGGGCAAAAGTTTCCACAACACAGAACTTTGAAATGTGAATTTCCCTATTGTAATGCTTATGTTAGTCATCCCTCATTGACAAAAATATGAAAAATGTAGCTACAAAAAGAAATTTCTTTGTCTGAATTCCAGCACAGGGTTCCTCTGGATTCTCTTACATGTAATAACATTGCCAAATTGTAAGAAAATGGAAAGGGATTAGAATGATATTTGTTATAGAAAAGACACACGTGAAACAGGCTGCCCAGGGAAGTGGTGGAGTCACCATCCCTGGAAGTCTTTAAAAGACGTTTAGATGTAGAGCTTAGGGATATGGTTTAGTGGGGACTGTTAGCATTAGGTCAGAGGTTGGACTCGATGATCTTGAGGTCTCTTCCAACCTAGAAATTCTGTGATTCTGTGAAATTCAGTGAAGCTTGCTAAATTTTTTTATCTGTAAGGTATCTATGTGCCTTCATGAGTGGCACTGTGTGCAATTTTATCCCCTGATGAAATACCAAAAACAGATGAAAATCCAATTAATTCCATCTACTTTGACACACTATATTAACATATATTAATCTATGTAATAAATAAGCCTATTTTCCCAAGGCTGAGCATGATGAAAACTTAAAATAAACATTTATTTGAACATGAATCCAAGACTGTGCCCTAAACAAGCTATTGACTAGGGCAGATGGATAGAAACAACAAATTAAAGTATGAAATGGTGAATGAAAATGCATCATCTTTTCAAGGGGAAATAATGAGTTTCAAAGCTGGATTTTCTTTGGTTCTTTGTTTGTTTTTATCTACATATGCTAATAATGGGCATAGAACTATCCATTTAAAATACACTGTATTTGCCAGAAAACCTCTAAAAAAGGCTGCTCTTACAGTGAAGAAAAAGAAGAGAGAGAAAGCAAAAAAAACATTTCCATCAGATTTCCATTTTTTCTTGGCCTGTTTCTATCATTTCCCGTAAATAACTTAGCAAAAAGAAAAATATTTACATAAAATATATATTTCAAAGATAGTATCCAGAGAATTTTAAACTTCTTTCAGTAGAGTAAAACAGAATATTTTTAATGCACTGATGTAAATATTTGCCCCAGAAATCACAACATAAGAACTTTCAGTTCATAAGAACAGGGTGTAGGGATATATCAATATGTTTAAATGTGTCAACAAAACAGATGAAATTTGAATTTCCGAATAAGCTAAAAAAACGAAAATGATACATGAATATTCATAATATGAAAGTCTGTGTACTGAAAAATTGTTTGTTCAAAACATACAGTGTCTTATTCTGAATAATGAAAAACTCATGGAAACTGTGATGTGATTGCTAGTAATTCACACCAGGAAAACAAGAAAAAAATTCCATATGTGATTCACATTGAATTCCACTATTTTTACCTTTTGAACTGCAGATAAATAATACAACTGTGAATAAATATGGATGTATTTCGGTGGATAAGTAGGTACTTTAAATTCACTTTCTGTTTAACTTTTACCAAATGAATCTTTTAGTATGTGAACTTTTTCCTGTCCATGCAGAACCTATGCTCTTGCCTGAGGTATAGTTTTTTACTCTAGGTATTGTAGGATAGGTCTAGCTATTCCACATTGCATGTCCTAGACTTCTACTTCATCATCTCTGTAATTGTCCACATAATTTAAGTATATATGTAAATTGGATTATTACTTATTTTAGAAACTGTTTGTTATTTGAACAGACAGCGATGCCTAGGGAGTATTAGGTCCCATCATGAAGGCATAATAGGCACAGAGAAGGAATCCATTCTATGCTCTTTTTTTACAGTTGGCCAGCAAAGCTAATTTATGTCATTATTTTAACAAAACAGTAGCAATCCTTGGATAGAGACAAGAACAGGAAATGCTACTAAGTAGAGGCAAACAGCTTTTAGATTTTAGATATTTGTCATACCTAATTAAAAAATAAAAAATAATAGAAAATAAAATTAAAAAAAAAAAGTTATAAATGTCAATGAAATACTTGTAGCATGCCAAATACAATCCTCATAGAAATACTAATTCCTTCTAGTCTTCTGAGTTCTGAACAACCTTAGTGGCCCCTTATGGGAGTCTGATATTTCTGGTATACTTATTCTGATGGAAAAGGTACATGGCATCTCTGTAATACTGAAGTGACCAACACACCACAAAGTGCCAAGCAGTCAAATTGGAACAAAGCTGTAGGTTGGAGACACTCATATTTAAACATATTTTATAAGAACATGTTTAATGTTCTTATTCCAATTCCATTCACAATTGTTCACAATTCCATTTTTGACTCTAATATCTTCTAGGAGGTCCCAAATAATTACTGGAAACCCAGAGTTTCTATATAATTTACAGAAACATAACTGCAGAAAGTAGTTTTCCATTCCTGAAATCAAGCTATAAACTGACCTTCTGTAGCAATGTTTTTATCTGTTATGATAATTCTATTCTGTTCTCATTACCTCTAACTAATCCTTTATTTCCTGTGCTCTCTGCTATTCTACATGTTTCTTTGTTACTTGATCTGTTAAGAGTACATTTACATTTCACATAGAAATGCAGTCATGGGCTTTCTATTCTCCCTGCTACCATTCTACTATTCAATCAGAAATACGTGCTCACGCACGTTATGGTGCTGATTACAAACTGAGTACCACTGAGAGATGGGGCTCTTTGGTTTCAGTTTGGCAGTCACACAGATTTGAGCTTCAGACTGAATTAGATCTTGTCCTGCCAGCTTCAAGGATAAGCAGAATTCCCTCCATCTTTGTCTTCAACATGCCAAAAAAAAAAAAAAAAAAAAAAGAAAACCTACCATAATATTCACTGTTCTCTTCCTACAACTAGGGATACTGTGAGGTTCAACATTACTTGAAAACATTGCACTTCTGTGCAAAGACAAACTACTAATAGTTTAATAGTTTGAGCTTTGCTTACTATAAACCTTGAGTGGAGTGCTTTATACAGCAGGCAATTCTATATATATCTGAGAGTAAAAAGAATGAGGTATTAGAATGCTGCCTGCTTCTGAATGATGGTGGCTCTTCATAGCTTTGTAATAGTAGAATAAGTCTCAGTGAGATGAATTAGTGGAAGGGGCATGTGACTTAAATGTCAAAGGTGAACAATGAATGGATTTATTACAAGGCATGATTTTGCATCCATAGAACAACATATTACATTAGAACATCTATATCTGAAGCTTAGCAGTCCAATAAATCAAAGAAAGTATCAGCATAGAAGGAGTGATTCATGGTATGCCACACCGTATGCCAAGTTTGTCCACTGCTACGGCTACCCAGCACAATAACAAAGAACTCCCCACCAGAAAACTGTCAGGTTTATTTATATTGATCCTAAAATCACCTCTTGAGCTATTTGCACTTCAAACCGGGTATGTATCTCACAGAACAGTCATATTTCCAGTATTACTGGGGAAAGATGGGAGTCAGAAACAAAGTGAATAGTAGGCTGGGTTTCCCAGCAAGCAAAACATCCAATTGGGAAAATCTTTCTCTAAAACCACCATGCAGTTCTTAATAACCTCTGCAGTGTTACTGCTGTGGTGTCACCTTTGCAGACATCATGATCATTATGTCTAAGAAAACTCCAAGGGTATCAGCAATGCAGGAAATAATGTTAACAATGTACTATGCAGCATGTAGTATTTAGTATGTAATAATTTTTGCTCCATAAATCAGAAATAATCCAGTGACCCATCCTGATGCCAAGAGAGAATTATTCTAATAATTTAATAATAAAAATAATAACAATAATAATACAATATAGGTATTGTGGTATATTAATAGTATTATTGTTGCTGTTGTTGAATTATTATTATTATTATTATCCCCAGAGAAAATCCACAAAGTTGATTCATAAAACTAATGAATAGTATCCAGGTTCTTTAGGTGGGTACTTTCAGCCATTGGAGTATTTGTTTTGGGTTCCAGTCAGGTATATTTCTCTGGCCTAAAGTCTTGCAAGAAAGTATCTTCCAAATGGTGATCACACCATAGGTGCTAGTAAAGCATAATTTCACATGAGCCAGAAGCAAATGAAAAAAATATAGTGTATCTAATCAATTATCCAGAACATATACATAGGGTAGGAAGGACCTGAAGTAGGACAACTTCTCTCCATTCTCCACCACTAAGTTTGCACTTTTTTCCTCAGTAAGAAGCGGTGTGGAAAAATTCCTGTAACAGGCCAAACAGGGATACCCATTTAGAAAATTCTGATCATTCAAAAATTAGCACAATTCCAAATGCTTGCAAATCAGTTTTGGATATTCCTTCTAATGAGATACAAATATTGCTAATTAACTAAGTAGGTTCATAAGGTGTGATTATGTTTAGTATTGGGGGGAAGAAAAAAAAAAAAAAAAAAAAAAAAGTTTGATGGTTTTATGGCAATGATTTTCTGAAGATTTGTGGTGGTTTTATCCAGCTGGGTAGCTGAAGTCGACCACAACCACTCTCTCACTCCCCTGTCTCAAATGAACAGGGGGAGAAAATACAATGGAAAAGGGCTCAAGTATTGAGATAAGGACAGAGTGATCACTCAACAATTATCACCATGGGCAAAACAGACTCAGCATAAGGGAGATTAATGTTATTTGTGACCTATTACAGTGAGAAATCAAGTTGTCTTTGCAGCAGAATATGTTTTCAAAGTAGAATGTGTTTTTGTACTAGAAAAGTAACCTTCAGTATTCAAAGGTAGTAGTGTACTGTTAATAAAGGGAAATTCTAAGTAGATAAGTGGACAGTAGAATGTCTCACTGTTCCAAAATAAGGAGGAAGACTGAAGAAAGAGAATGAGCAGTGTGAGAACAGTAAACGTAGAAATCACAAGTTCTCTAACCAAAATAAAAGAGAGGGAAAAATAAATAAATAAATAAATAAAACTAAAGGGTTGATCAAATAAAATTGTACATATATGGTATAGCAAGGCATCAAGTAGCTTGTGAACCTGTAGTATTCAGTCAATAAGGAAACATGGGAGAAATCAGGTATCAGGTAATAGGAAATATAAAATTATGATATGCTTTCTACAGTGCACTGCTATTTGCAGGACGCCCACCACTGCAATCGTGAATAAAACAGTTTCACAGAAAATCCTGTCTGAAGAAAATTATTGAGATTTTTCTCACATTGCTAACAAGCTAGAGTTGTGAGAAACTAAAAGCAAACTAAAACCAACTTTCCCCATAACCACCCTTTTCCACCTCCTCCCCCGCAAGCAGTGCAGGGGAACGGGGAATAGGGGCTGCGGTCAGTCCATGGCACTTCATCTCCACTGCTTCTTCATAGTCCCTCTCTGCCTCTGCTCCCCATGGGGTTCCTCCCATTGGATGCAGTCCTTCCTGAACTGAGCCTGTGGGGGCTGCCCACAGGCTGCAGCTCTTCAGGAACTGCTCCCACACGGCTCCGTCCCACGGCGTCCATCCCCCAGGAGCAAACTGCTCCAGCATGGGTCCCCCACAGGTGGGCAGCAGCTCCCCCCAGACCCCCTGCTCCTGCGTGGGCTCCTCTCCACGGGCTGCAGCTCCGGCCCAGGGCCTGCTCCTGCTGGGGCTCTCCATGGGCTGCAGCCTCCTCCAGGCCACATCCACCTGCAACACCGGGGGCTCCTCCACGGGCTGCAGCGTGGAGATCTGCTCCATGTGGGACCCATGGGCTGCAGAGGGACAGCCTGCTCCACCAGGGGCCTCTCCAGGGGCCGCAGGGGAACTTGTGCTGCCTTGTGCCTGCAGCACCTCCTTCCCTCCTGCTGTGCTCACCGTGGAGGCTGCAGGGCTCTCTCTCAGCTCTCACCCCTCTCTCCCAGCTGCGGTAGCACAGCAGATTTCCCCTTCCTTCAATCTGTTCTCCCAGATGCCCACCCAGCATCACTCATGGCTCAGCTCTGGCCAGCAGTGGGTTACTCTTGGATCCGTCTGGAGCTGGCTCTGATCTGACATGGGGCAGCTGCTGGGCTCTGCTCACAGAGGCCACCCCTGCAGCCCCCCTGATACCAAAACCTTGCCATGTAAACCCAGTACAAGATTAAAAGGCAGTTCCTAAATATGTATAGGTTTTCTTGTATGGCCTAACAAGCTCATCTGAACCTCTCTCTGTTTCTGTTCTTTGTATGTAAAATGGTTCAATAATATTTTATTTCCTTCATCTGTTTCTTTTCTTGTCTTAATTTTTAATTTTTACTTGATTTTTTTGTGTCATAACTGTGATAAAATGAACCTGATATTTGCTTGGGCCTTTAAAATATAGATTAAGAACAATATAAACAAAAATATAATAGGTTCAATTTCCAGAAAACCATAATTTGTATTATCTACTTTTTTAAAATAATAATCTTTTAATTAATCCATCTCTTAGTAAATCTTTGAGTTTAGTTTGTTAACAGTCTATGTTTGTTTATTTCGTATTTTCCATTCCAATGTATTAATTTAAGTATATGTTCATATGTGTATGCATTGATTTTTATACAGGCTTTTCAGATAAATAATTTTTTTAAAAATGAATTGTTAATATCTTTCTAATAATTTGAGTTTAATATTTAGCTATTGTCTAAAATAAAATATTAAGAACTGTTGAGAAAGGAATAGAAAACAGAATTGAAATAAAATAGAATACTGTATAAATTTATGAATATGTTTATTATGAAAATTTCTAGCACACTCACATTTTGAAAACCTCCTGAGGTTCTGGTAATGTCACACACAGAGGAACATAGTACCAGTAGAAGGTACTATGCATGAAAGACATGCAAGGCTTCTCTATAAAAATATTTAATTGAGAATATTAAGCTTAGACAAAAGATGACTGAGATACAACAGAGATCTATAAAAACATGAATAACATGGAATGGTAAGTGTATCGTGTTTTTGATGACATGGAAATGAAGGAACATCAAATAGAATTACAAAGAAAATTTTCTGAAATGCTCAAAGGAAATACCTTTTTTCATTCAGCACTTAAATGGATTGTTGAACCTGTGGTTACAGAATGTTTTGGATGCCAAGAATATAAGTGGATTCATAAGATGATTAAGCAAGCTAATGGAGGAAAGCTCCACCAAGGACTACTAAACATGGTGGTCTGATTGCAGCCTCTGGCTCTAGTTCAAGAGGTCCCTGAACCAGAGATTGACAGAATATGTAAACTGAAAAATTACCACTCTGTGCACTATGCTCTTATTCTCTTTCCCTGAACATCTGTTGCTGGCCGTCATCAAAAGTGAGCCTTCGGTATGGTTTAGTACTGCTGCTTTTTCATTTTACACACATAAAAGACTGAGAAATATATATATATATTAAAAAGAGATAAAAGGAAATTTAAGAAAAAATGAGAAGGGAAAAAAGGAAAAAGGAAAATAAGAAAAAAAAAATAAAATAAGAGAAAAAAAAAAGAAAAAAAAAAGTAAAATTAAACAAGAAAGAAAAAAAAAGTAAAAAATGAAAAAAGAAAAAAGAAAAGAGGTGGAAAAAAAAGAGGAAAGAAGAAAAAGAAAAAAAAAAGTACAACTGTGACATTACAAGTATTTTGGGGGCTTTTAAGTGAAATTAAAAACTGTTTCCTATATAACTGATAAAATACAGCATGCTGACTCAAGTGCTTTTTAAGTCAAACCATTTAAAATAGCAGTTCTGTGCTGTTTCTGTTCCATTCTAAGCAGGAAACTTCAAAGAAAAGAGACAAAAAGGGTGTCATCTTGGAGATTAGTTCTAATTCCTTCAGACAAAGGAAGGAAGAAATCTGGGTCTCTTATTCCTTGGTTAGAATTTCTAACCAGTGAGCTAGCAGCAGTAGAAGCATCAGGTGCGGTGTGTGCAAAGCTTGCTATTGTAAGTGTGGCATGAATAACACAAAGACACATCTTCATCATGGACCCCAGAGGGCACAATTGAAGTAGAAGCCAGGATTGCTCAGATGCCAGATTTCACTCTCCTGGAAAATGTTTCTGTTGACAGCAGTCCTTTACATGTTTGAAGTAGTTCCAAGGTTAGGCACTGGTGAGAGCAGAATTCCACTTCTGAATGCACAGGTGAAGATTGTACAACCAACCCAGACCCACCAGACACATGCAGGACAAAAGAAGGGTGATAGCAATGCCTTAACCAACTCCTTCTCTAGTCATTCCTGAACACCACATGAAAGCTGCTTAAACAGCTTAACTGATGTCTTAATTTTAGCCTGAGCTGCTTTAAATAGAAGTTAGGTGCTAATATTGTCTTTGGAAAACCAGATGCAAGTCATTACTAGAATAATGCCCCACCTAGTAACTTGGTGAAGTTCAGTTATGTATTGGCAAAAAAATAAAAATAAAAATAAAAATAAAAATAAATAAAAATAAAAATAAATAAATAAATAAACTAAAGGAATCAAAGAGCATTACGTCTCATGCCTATGCACCTTTATTCAAGAATTACTATGAAATTCTTGACTTTTCAAGCTTTAATCTTTTTGTATTCTTTGTAGAAGCCATTTATATCACTACAAACAAATTTATATCAGTAAAAGGTAGGTCAGTGGCTCTCAGTCCCCAGTGTACCTGGATGACAGTTTGAAGCTTTGATTTTTGCCTGTCAGGTCATTTTCCCATGTAGCAGATAATATGACTTGACATTCTATAAACTTGTCTATAAACCTTCACATCCCACAACAGAGAAGCTCCAAGTGTGCCGTCACTATTCATTTGGGCATTGGCAGTTGCTTCTTAAAAACAAAGGCACAGCAACAAATAATACCCACCAGAGATCTACTTCAATTTGCTAGGATATGTAAGTCCTGCGAGAAAACTTCCCAGCCCAACACATCAAGCACTACAAAATTTCATAGCATTAGCTCTATGTTCCATGATAATGGCTTCATTATATATTAAATATTAAATTATATATATATATATTATTAAATATTCTCTTATTGGAAACTTGCCAGCATGTAAATCTAAAGGGGCTTCAGGTCTACCACACCTGCATCTGTGTTAAATAGGTGGAAACTCACAGCAGTAGTATAAATCAGGTGTGAACAGAAGCAATTGACTTCATTACTCTTAATCTACACAGAGTATTAAATTTATATATAACTGAATAGTTTCTGCCTAGAATTATAAAAATATTTGTTGCACATTTCTAATCATCTATGTAATAGATGAGAGAAGCATAGAGGCATATAAAACTTAAATAAAGACACAATATCTGTCTGTTAAAGATTTTGCATCTTCCCTAAAGGTTTTTTATGGCTTGAATTTTACTATGATGTTTATATTAGTAACATTTTAGGCAATTATATAGATAGAAAATGATTAGAAAAATATAGTAGAAGTTCTGGCAACCCTGTGTGTAGCTTTATCTCACTTTTGCTTTCTACCAATGTTTTCTACCAACACAAAGTTTTATGTCTGTCT
>NC_140123.1:12978821-13003821 GCF_964035555.1 Netta rufina | reverse complement strand
GGAAAGAAACCAAAAGTACCTTCCCCCCCATCCACCCTCTTCCACCTCCTCCCCCTGAGGGGCGCAGGGGAACAGGGGAATGGGGGTTATAGTCAGTCTACAGCACTTCTTCTCTGCCGCTCCTTCTCGGTCACTCTCGTTCCCTGTGCTGTGGGGTCCCTCTGACGGGATACAGTCCTTGATGAACTGATCCAGTGTGGGCTTCCCACAGGCAGCTCTTCTAGAACTGCTCCAGATATGGGTCCGTACCACGGGGTCCATCCCTCAGGAGATCCCTCAGGAGAAAACTGCTCCAACCTGGCTCCCCCATGGGCAGCAGCTCCTGCCAGGTCACCTGCTCCTGAGTGGTCTCCTCTCCATGGGCTACAGGTCCGTCCCGGAACCTGCTCCGGCAGGGGTCTTCCACAGGCGGCAGCCTCCGTCGGTGCAGGGCCACCTGCTCCACTGTGGAGGGCTGCAGCGTGGAACCCTGCTCCACCGTGGTACTCCATGGGCTGCAGGGGGACATCCTGCTTTACCATGGTCCTCACCACAGGCTGCAGGGGACTTCTGCTCCAGCGCCTGGAGCACCTCTCCCACTCCTTCTGCACTGACCTTGGCGCCTGCAAGGCCGTTCCTCACTCCTCTCACTCTCCCAGATGCTGTGTCATGCAGCGTTTTTTTTCCTTGTCTTAAATATGCTCTCACAGAGGCGCAAACAACATTGCTTATTGGCTCGGCTCTGGAAAACAATGGGGCCCTTCCCAAACATGGGGCAGCTTCTAGATCCTTCTCACAGAAACCACCCGTATGGCCCCCTGCTACCAAAACCTTGCCACGTAAACCCACTACAACCATATCATGTCAATACAGTATCTTCCGTATGTGTCACTGCACCCACTTTTTCCCTGAACTTCCTTTTGCAACTAACATATTTGCAAAATCCTGTTGCAACCCTTAACAGTAATTGCTAGCTTTAGCTCCAGATATGTTTTGGCACTCATGATTTTGTCTTTAAGTACTCTACCAATGATTTTATGCTTTTATTTTTATTTTGTTTCCTGTGTGCCATTGCTCCCACATCTTGTAAATTAATATTTTTTTTTCTTCAAATGAGTCACCACAGATGAGTCAAGACCACCTGCCGGTAAGGTCGGAACCAACATCTCCTACCCTGGCCCAAGAGCCCCTCACCAGAAGGAGATGGGTCAGATGTCTTCCACCTGTTGATCTGGACTGTTTTTCACACAGTAGAAGAAAAACTCAGCTTGTTTCATGTAAGAAAACTGAATAATGAGGAAGGTGATACAGGAGGCTATCATAATACTCAAAATGTAATTCATAATCAAAAATAGAATTGCTGTCTAGAAAGGAACATAGAAGCATGGTATTTGTAACAAGTTACAGCATCTGAGTTGTTTGATAGAATTGGTTTGGGGCAATAAATTATCTGCAAGTTTAAGTTATAATAATGATATAATTATGGTAATACTCTAATAATTGCTAATGTAACTTTGATGTTAATGCAAAGAGTGATTTGTGTAGGTAATAAGAATTAGACACCTAATGTATTGATTTCAATATGTGTAAGAAAATCTTGGAGAATTAATATGTAAAATAGACAAAATGAGGCATGTTTAAAGGAGTGATTCTTCAGATTTTTCCCCAGGGCAGTTTTTATTAATGCCAGACCACCTGCTACTGTTAGGCCATGTGAAAAAATAAGAAGATAACATGCTGAAACCCTACTGGAAAACAGACACTTTAATTTTAGTGACAAAGAATATTAACTCAGACCCATACTTCTGCTGAATTAAACCTCTGTTTTTCTTCAGTAAGCTCAGAGTGACTGTTTAGAGATGAGCCTAATGAGATTAACAAATACTAATTGGGCCTCATCAAACTAATTTTATATGACAATTAAAACTCTTTCTTTGCCAGTATCATCTCTGGAAGGTCTTCTCACAGAATAGTGAAACTCAAATTGGAGATTCTTTAGTACTACATCTTCCATAACAGATGATAGATAAGATGTCAGCACATCCATCTGTGTAGCAGAAGACACATATTCATGTTCCTCAGAGCTTCTAAGTAAATAGTGTATCTACTGAGCTGTATGCATTTTGATTGGGTAAGTAATATACTCACAGTCTTCTGTGAGTAAAAGCTGTATAGCAAAGCTGTATGTAACTGTATAATTACCTACATGCTCATTGATGCAGGGACTGGAATTTAACTACCCAACTGGGTGAAACATCCACCAGGCTATAAAGTCTTCCTGATGTTCTTTAAACTATATATGTATTTGTATGTGTATGTGTGTGTGTCTGTGTATTTTCTAAATAGAATGGGTAAAACAACTCTAGGGGGATCTGCCTCAAATTCCAAATTCCTGTTTCAAATCAAGAAACAGGGAGGATCTTCTAACCAAAGTAAACTAAGCAGAAATCAGTCATATACAAACTTATTGCCTGTTCTACTGCCTTCCCCATCTTGATTTTTTGATGCTTTCTCAAGGAGCTGCAGAGTTGGAAACTCTCTAAAAATAAGGAAATTTAGCAGCCTTTTTTTTTTTTTTTTTTTTAAGCAGATGCAGACTGTTGAATTTGATTTGATAATGTTGTTCTTTTAATTGACTGTATCATGTTGATATCATGCTGTGCTTTAATATTTCATAAGTTATAGCTGTTTTATATACTACATGAATTCTGGCAGTCTAAGGATAGCTTAAGGCAATTTATGCTGAAATATGAATAATACAGCCCGTCACTAGATACCAAATAACATAAAGCAGCTGCATCTAACTCTAGTCAACACAACAGCATGCATCATGATGGCAAGAAAAAGTGACTTGTTGATAATCAAACTAGTCTAATATGCTTCCACTCGTTGAGACCAAACTTTGATTTTGATTGCATAACTTTGATTACCACAGACTGTATAATAATAGTTTCAAATTATGTAATAGGTTAAATTAATGGTTGCAACTACATGTATGTAATCTAGAAAACACTTTTTTAAAACTATTTTCAGAAATGAAGCATTGCTTTCTGCACATAGAAAAGTTACTCAACTTCGAAACAGTTTGTTTTCACTCTGTGTTGTCTTGTGTTTTGTTTTTCTATTTAAGCTGAGTTTCTAGGTGAATATGTGGTGCTAAAAATGGCAAGAGTGATAATCAAAGGGAGACTACATGCAGTGTGCCTTGATCCTTATCCTCTGATGGTTTTCATCATTAAGTTTTATGTGACGTGTGGATAAATGCTTCTTCACTTTCTCTCTGCCTTGGGGCTTCACAAGTGTACGGGAAATATAGCATATTATTGAGCACTGACATTTAAAGCTAGACTGGAAAAACACTAAAGAAAATATTGTCAAAAAGCTTTTTTGTAAAGTATCCTGAGATCCAGTGATGAAAAGCACGGTAAAAGAGCCAGGTATTATTTATTGGTAGGGAGAGGGACTATGATATGACTACTGACATTTTTTATTTTAATCCCAGACACTGAATCTTCTTTAGATACTGTCCATTTGTCAGCTGAAAAAAAAATAAATATATATATATATATATAAAATAAATAAAAATAAAAATCTCTGCAATTCTTACTAAAAAAAAAAAAAAAAAAGATTTACCAGAGAAGGCCAAGCAGATACTGCCTGCTCATTTGCTTAAGTACTCAGAGCAATATCTAGGGTGAAGAAACCTCAACTCATGATTCTGATGTAGACTTTCTCCTGAGGGTTCTGTATATTCAAGGTAAGAACTCATCAGTGGTTGATGTTATCAGACATCATGAGAAACGACAACCTTGTTAGGCAACTATGATGCATGACATCTTGGGGAGCATGTCAAAGAATTAGAAAGCAGAGCAAGAGAAGACTTGGAAAGTGATACCATGAAGAGTATCTCAATGCACCTTCAGCAGTATTTCTCAGTCACAATGCACAAAGGTGAGAGATAGGACACAAGACACTAACCACAAACCATATACTTCACCGAGATAAAAGCACTGGAATTTCATTATGAAAAAGAATGGACCTGTAATGTATTGTCCTAGTTTCTCCCTCATCATATGACAAGAGCAACCATACATAAATCTTGTCTTACAGGATTCATTTTGACTGCATTTTCTAGACCTTTAGTCCTTACCTGTCTACACAGTCAATTTTAACTAATAGATAATTTAGACATTATATTAACTTTATTACTATGACAATAAATTTACACTTTTACAGAAGAAAGAAGGATAAGGACATATTAAAATTAGACACAGCTGTTCACACCTCTGGCTTAAATCCACTTTGAATATTAAAGAGATGATCATAATACAAAATGATTCAATTCTAGACCTTTTTTTTTTTTATGATGATGAAAATCAAGATTGACACTAAGGTATGAATAGCCCTGTTGCTTTTAACATCTAAAATACATGTAAACAAACCACTCCAAAAATAACACATTTAAAATATTTCCAGATGAAGACTCAAGGTTAGGAAATACTAGAATTGGGGTTTTAAATGTAACTCCAACTCAACTCCCTACACATCCATTATTATATTCATCTCTGTACGATCACACTGTATTCTGTTAATCAGCAATCACAGATTAGAGTAAATGGACACAGAAGAGATGAAAATATGACTATGATTTACCCAGAACCACAAAGAAACTCTCTGTTAAAATAGTTTATTTGGAAAGTATCTAGCAACCACAGTTATTAAATCTTCTTTCAGCTCCTGCTTCATTAGCTGTGTTCCCCTAATTTCTGGGGAAAAAAAAAAAAATCTACACCAGTATTGTACAGTCAATAATCTCTTTCATTATGAAGACTGATTTGCAGTCTCAGAACTGAACTGAATGAAGAAAGAATGCTAAAGAAAAAAAATATGCATGTGTTAATGCAATTATAGATGGTAATACTTACATCTAAGACAGACCAATTAAGGCTGCATAGGCAACCTTAATTCTGTTATTTTTCTAACTTCTGCGTAATTGACCTTACAATCTCAACACTCCTCATGTATCAATTATAATTAGCTTTTAAGAACATAAAAAAGAAAAGAAGAAAAAACAAACAAACAAACAAAAAACTGCCACTGTTGTCAAGGAAGAAAATAAGAGAAGAAATCTTTTCCTCTGGAATCAAGCTGTGTTTAACTGAGAGTCAAATCCTTCAGAACATCTGTTCAGAAAGCTGCAACAGGACCTGCTGCATATTTGGTACCATTAGTACCCCTACGGGGGGATGTTCTAGAAAGGGGAATGCATATCAGTACTGGGAGTTTTCCCATTTTTTGTTGACAGGAGACAAATGTGGAGACTGAGGATGCTTGCAAAAAGTCCAGGCTTAACACTAGTGTCGTCACCATGTTCTGCTACTCTTGTTTCGTCTCTGTAGTCCTCTGTTTCAACCTTGCTTGTGATTGTCTTATTTTGTATTCTCATTCCTCTGGTCTTTTCATCTCTTATTCTGAGTTACAGAATGTTTGTTTCTTTCTGCTCCAAAGTGCCCAGACTCACCCTGCCTCTTCTCAGACGTCATCTCTAATGACCTGTTGGGACCCAGAAGCAGCAACTGCACTCAAACTTGTATTCAGCTGAAGCAGCATAGGTTTAGATCATGCACTTGGCATGTAGAATCTTTGCAAAATCAAGCTTCCACTAATGTGCAATTCTATTGGGGAGGGGGGAGGGGAGGGCAATTTGAGCTATCATTTTGCACTGGTTCACTTTCATAGAAAATGCAAAAGCTTGAGCCATGATGTCAGCTGTCAAAACATGAAGACCTTGTCTCCCTGTCAAGCAGTAAAAGCATTGCTTTTCTCACTAGAGTTTTTAATATAACCCAACTACTTTACCTCTCCAATTTCATTGTTAAAAATCTCTTTAGTCTTGTTTTATTTATTTTTAAATAATTCAGAAAGTCGGGGTAGAAAACTTCAGTATAAATAAGGGAGCGTGGTAAGCTTACAGGCCCTGGAAAAAAAAAAAAAAAAAAAAAAAAAAGAAAAAGTGTCACTGAGACGTGTCTTAGAATCAATATCTCTACCTACATTCTATAGAGAGTAATAAAATAATAATCGGAAGGTTTTGAGTTCCAATTAGTAGACAGAAAGGTAACTCATTATCATATGAGTGACACAGAAATAGGAATATTTCTTTTAAAATATTCAAACTAAATGTATTATAGCAAAGATTAGTTCTTAATGACAGTGACAGATCTTTCAGTTCAAACTCTGATTGAATTCCTCAGTCTATATGGGAGAGGAGAAAGTCAATGTTTCTTTTCATATTTCTTTTTACATGCTAACACAGTGAACTTAACCTTGACCTGTAGTTAGCAACCGAAGTTACACAGGTTTTCCAAATGACTAGTCATTTTTTTCACTCTATTTTTTTGATCCATTTTTTTATCCATTGATAAAAAAGAGTCTACTTTGGCCAAAGTTACTTTGAAAGAGAAAAATAAAAGATCAGTTCCATTCTGGAAGTTTGATATAGATTCCATTTAATTTTGATGCTATGATGTTAGGGGAAAAAATTCCACCAGAAGCTGTCACATTCTCAAGTGACACAGCCAAGGTATTCTTAATGCAGTATCAGAATTCTTCACTAGGTCCTGTCCAAGGTGAACACTGTGCTAAGATTTCATCTTTTTTTTTTTTTTTTTTTAAATAAATAAATAAATACATAGATTTTGAATTAGCATCCTAACAGCTTTAAAACAGCAAGATTCTGGTGCATTTGTAAAGGTAATATAAATGCATAAGTGCATATGTAACTGACTTCATCTGCTTTGTGCAGATATTTATATCTGAGCTTCTTATCCCTTATCCTCAGCAAACCTTATCAATGAAGAGGAGGAGGCAACTCTAGGGCAAAGTTAGTGTCTCTTACGAAAGCAATCCTTTAAAAAAGAGCCATATCTGAATAACAGGGTCAGGTGTAGACATCTTTCTTGTAGTCTACATTGAAACATATCTCTGATGTCGGAATTTATTTTTATTTTTTTTTCTGATGAACCCAAATCACACTGTATTAGTTTTCACTGACTCCTTTTATAACATTTTTTTTCCATTTGTCAGTAAAAGTGACTGGAATATTCCTCAAGATCAAATTATGTTTATTTAGTGGAAAGAAGAGAAACTATCTGATAACCTTGATATTCAGTTGCTCTCTGTTTAAAACCTGCCTATTTATAGTTTGAAGAGTTAGCTTAAGGCAACAGTGAGTGAAAATAAGGAATAAAATTCATGTCAAATTCAAAGTTTAGAAAAAATGAATAAAAAAGGAGGGAATGAGGGGACAAGATATTTTACACTGCTGTACTTGCTATACATATATATATATAAAAAAAAAAAAAAAAAAAAGGAAAGGGAAAATTAAGTGGGTAAAAACATATGGGTTTAAAAGACAACTAAAAAAAAAAAATAAAACTATTACAAATTTCCCATGGCATGATATTTTCCATTACATTTTTCAGTAAGTTCTAGCTATACAAGGGTTTTCAAAGTGTGCTCCTGCAACACAGAGACCATTTATGTATGGACATGGAAAGGTGTAGATCAAAGGGCTCGCTGAAGTTTTTCCCAATGTTTAGCAGTTAAAGTCATAACAGAAGTCAAAGATTTACAGAATTAAAGTCGGATTAAAATAAGGTTATTAATTAATAGACAAGTACAATATTGAGAATCAAAAAAAAAAAAAATCACTGATCACTGTTTGTGGAATAGATTAAAAACAGCTAACAACAACAAAACAACAACAAACAACTTTTCAGTTTACTGCTGGAAATAAAACAGTTATGTCGTTGTGATATATGGAGTAATAATTTGTGTCAAGAAATAATTTGTGTCAAGTTGATATTAATAAAGAAAGGGGAGATGTAGGAGTGTGGCCATGGGGGTGGGCAAGCGCCATTGATGATAACATCAGACTCTTAACGATGAGGCCATCAGGAATGTAGAGTTTAGAGGGAACAAAGAAGGGTGATTTAGGAGACGCCATGCTATCTGGGGGTGCTTGTTCTCCAGCCTTTAAGGCATGGAAGTCGTTGGGTGTTTGCTGTTGCCGGGCAAAGTTGTTTGACCAATTAAAAGTTGTTTTTGAAAAGGACTGCTGTGGGGTGGAGGGTATAAGAGGGGAACCTGTCCTTGAGATAAAACAGGCAACACGATATAATGAAGTTATGTCATCAATAAAGAAGTCGAAAGAAGGAATGAATAGGGATGGGCTAGCAGAACAGGGACCAGGACAGGAACAGGGACATTAATTGCCTCATGAAGATAGGTTCGGCCAAACTCAGCAAACCGCTCAAAGAAGCTCGTATAGAAAGTTGCTGGAAATAGGCGCACCGGAGCTGGAAATAAGCTCAAGCTGAGAGAAGTGGACCCGTGCACACAACTGCCCCTCGCTGGTAAGCAGATGCACATTATGGGGTATCACACATGCTTAGGAACAAAGACTGTCCCTGTAACCTTACAGCTTATTCTCTTTATTAACACCCACCCACACTCTTCCACCTCCTCCCCCGCATAGCTGGGGCTCTGCTCACAGAGGTCACCCCTGTAACCCCACTGCTACCAAAAGCTTTCCACATAAACCCAATACACTTGGAAGACAAATGCAATAAGGATGACATCACACTTTCTCTGTTTCTCCTTTCCCTGATATTTTACTGCTAAACATAATGTCATATTGTATGGAATATCCCTTTCTTAAGTTTGGGTCAGCTATCCTGGCTGTGTACCCTCGCAACCCTTTGATCACTCCTGGCCTGTTCACTGGTTGGGACAGAGAGGACAGAGAGGGAAAGAGAGAATGCCTTGATGCTGTGTGAGCACTGTTCAGCAACAGCAAAAACATTGGTGTGTTATCAGTGCTATTTCAACCACAAATGCAAAGTACAGCATTGTATGGGCTGCTCTGAGCATATATGTATGCTCTGAGCATACTCTGAGGTCTGCCCAGGACATATCTACAGAAAATATTTTACACGCATGTTCAATATATTTTTTTTTTCTTTAAAAGACTTCCCAAGACAAACTGTTGAACTCTTTTACCTGATATTGATTGGATTTTCATATTTTCTAATTCTTGCTTTTGAATCTGCAAGAAAGCTATTCACACATCAATTATTTGTAACCTGTGATTTTGCAAATGAACATTTATATTCATGAGAGAAATTGTGTAACTTTTACTTGAAAAAAAAAAAAAAAGGAAGAAAGAAACACTTAGATATCACTTAAATATTGAGACTAAAAACCTGTAATAAGCTAAAGAAATAACATACTGAATTTTCATCAGTAAGCTCAAGCAGATAATAAAATATCATTGGATGATAGAGCTTATGTGGAAAAAAAAAAATTCAGAAAGTAGCCTAAGTTTTGATAATTTTACAAATTAACTTATGAAATGTCATTTTCTGCTCCCAAAAGTCACTGTAACATTGCAGCTGACATTGGAGATTAAATTTTTCTGAGAGCCAAACTTAAGCACGTGCACAAGAAATAACGAGCCACATAGACTGAGAAAAAGACAAATAACTTGCTGTAATGTAGAGTGTCAGAACACCCTAGCAGTAGTTGTTATTTGTGTACAAAGGTCAAAGTAGCCAAGGGACATGGCGTCAGAAAGTTTGTCCATGTGTAGAGTAGACAATTTAGACAGTAACTTCAATGTATACATCTTGAAAACTGTTGTTTCAATTAAAAATGTTCTTAGTACAGGCTCAAGCCCCGCTGATATTTTATAAATTGTGTCTCCAGTGATGTGTTGTTAAACAGAAGGCAGAAGGCTTGAGATCCTCCGTGTGGGTGAAATCAACAGTACTTTTTTTTTTTTTTTTTTAAGAATTGTTTTCCTTATGTATCTGGTGTTCCTTCAGGCTCTTATCTAAGTGATAGTAAATATGGTTCACAAACTCGGTAAAAATTTAGATCCCCCACACCTCACTGTCCATGTAAGTTAGCAGCCTACTCAGCACTTCCACTGTGGGAGTGAAATGTACAGATATAAATCAACATGTCTAGATCAAATGCACGAACATGAGACTTGCTAAGTTTTGCGGGCTGCATAAAAGTATTGGTTTGGTTTCAGCATACTGGAGCAGACAAAGGGTCTGTTTGTAGAACAGTCTTTGACAGTAGGAAGTGGCAACTGATTAGACAAGGACTGTGAGAACTAGGCAAGACTATACAGTTTTATTGTACATTTTTCCTGCTCTGTCCTCCCATTTTTAAATAGGCTATTTAGGGACTTTTGAAGCCAGAGATGTTTTTGTTTGCAAAAGTCCTGATGCATTTCTCTTCCATGCATTTGTCTTGTTGCTTTTTGAAACAATTTGCACTTTTGACATGTGGAATACTGTTTGACAGAGTTCTATGGTGTATGTTTTCTGGTAGAAATGCATTTCTTGTTTGTTTCAGCCTGTTCAGTGATGATGTCATTTGATGCTCCCTAGTTCATACACTGTTAGAAACAAGGAGTGTTTTCTGTTCTTATATCCTTTGAGACTTGAAGTTCTGGCTGAACTCAGTTCTATAGGAGTCATATATTTCTGAACTACAATTTAAGTTGCTATATCATTCTGCTACAATGAATACATTTCTTTCCCAGAAGACCAGACTCATGTTCAAGAAAATTATTTTTCAGTGTTTGGAAAACCTACTTTCAAGAGAAAGAGATTTAGATAAAGATTGGTATAAAGACAGGTTCAGATTTATTGCTAGAGTTATCTGTCAGATATTTATAGACACTCAGGTTAAGGATACTTATTCTTTTACTAATAAGAAGTAATAATAATATTAATAAAAACTTTCAAACATTAGTGTTTGACAAAAATTGATGTTTTCATGTATTTGCAAGAAATAATATCACCATTCAGAATCATTCAATACATTGTTTCATAAATGAAATATAATGCAAAAATACATTACTTTTTTATCCTGTAAATAAATAGTTGTTATATGGCAAATTATATCAATAAATTATATCCATAACCTCTAGAAAATTGCAGAGAAAAGACAGTATTGTCTGATTGCATTAATGCGAACAGAGAAGTTAAAATGAACATGACTTAAAGCAAACATACTTAGTATTCCCTTGATCTTTCCTGCTTAACTCTTCCTTGTGTAGCAATTCTTATAATTCTGGTCATTTACATAGTGATGAAGTACTAGATCATTTCAGTCTGAGATACAAATTTGAATCTGAGATAACAGCTATGTGAAGTCTAAAATACTTCCAAGAGATTTTGTCATATTCTTCCTGACTTCAAAAAGTGTTATTAAAAGTGGTACATAAAATTTACAAATATAAAAGAAAAAGGGACATAATTGGGAAGTAGCACTCAAAACTGCTCCTGTTGCATGAACGGGTCGCTGTTGTCACTTTGAGTTACCTCTATTTTGCTCCTCCAATCACCCACCATACACCTTGCTGGTTAACCTTGGTGTCCAACCTGGCACAAAGCACTCACAGCTCTACAAAAAAACACATCTCCACACAGAGTACTCCTTCTCCTAATGCTGAAATTTGTCACGTTCAAAAGGACACTAAATGGGACTCAATTGAGTTTGTATGCCTAAAGCTATCCAGGACCCTAGCACAGACAAAAGAACAGGGATGAGGACTTAATATGACACTCCCACAGTACACCTACGGGAACCAGGTGATTTCATGCTGCAGAAGGAGATGCAAAACACTGCATCTCACGAACTTAAAAAAATGCTGAAAGTAATCCTTAATAATAATTAATTAGCAACAGCAAGAATGAAGCAAACAAACGTTGTTTAAGGTGCATGTAGCATACTAAAGAGGCACAAATGAACTCGTACCAATGGGTCTTAGTGAGCAAGAGATGTTTCCATGGGTTGTAAGTGTGTCCTCAGCCTGACCAACCTAGAGGAGTCTGGAAGACAACCTCCCTGGCCAGAAGGCATGCTTTCTAGAGTAGATCAGAGAGACTGTAAAAAAGGAGCTACTGTCTTTGCAAGGTTTCTCAAATCTCTACCTGAAGAGCATCTATACCATGTGAAACTCAAATTACCCTAAACTGAGCAAAGTTCATACACACTATGTTACAATTTCCAGTACTGAGAGAGCAGGTGGAGTTGACATAACGCATTGCTAAAAAATTCAATATTTTGAAAGAAAACTCATGGAAGAATTATAGCCCTTATTACAGGAATTCTTGTGGAAATCCTCTTTCTAAGTGCTGCATAAGGTGGTCCATTTTAATTATTGCTATGAAAACCCTTCTGGCACCAAACTCTACCAGATTCCTCTACTTTGATGGTGAAAATGGTAACAAGTTGCAAGCTATTGGTTACTGAAATAAGGAATTTTACACACAAGGTATTAAGTAAGAGAAATGCTGACAAAGTACCTTCTGGTTTTAAGTTGTTTTGATGTATCTTTATCACCTATATATGAAGGAATGGATAATAAATATTTTTATTTTTTTCTGGATGGAGATTAGTATATATATTCAATGCACTATAAGATATGCTTGATAAAGAAGCAGAAATATTCATACTGTGTGAAAGAGTAATTTTCATTAGATAAATATTTAGAAGCAAGTGTTGGAATTAGGATACAATTAGAAGACAGTTGTAGATGAAAAGGCTCTTTTGGATCTTATATTCTGCACGTGGAATTGTTGATGTAATTTGCTGTTGCATTTTCTAACTTCATTAAATATTAATAAGATCCATGTATATGTAGTGAACTAAACAGAATGGCATGAATATTGCAAAGAAACTGACCAATATAATCCCTGAAAATCTTTCTTGTACTTTGTAAATATATATATATAAAAATATATATACAAATATAAATATATATATATATTTGTTCTCTTAAAAAAAAATTGAGAAAGATGTTTGAAGGAAGGAGAGAATTACTTTATTTGCCACGTCTTCTTGCTTATGTAATATTCTACAGTGCTCTAGAAAAGGTCAATAAAACTGTTTGGATTTTGAGATAAGTAAATAAAACTACTGTCAGATATCGTAACTTTGCAGATCCCAACAGTATCAGTAGGATTTGAGTGGTGAAGTCTTACAGAACCATAGTACTGTGTCTCTGAAGCATTCATCGATCCTTTTGCCCCAGGTTATGACTACACAAATGAGTATATTGGTTATTATTAGCAGCCCAAATTGTAAAATTGCCTCATACTGGGCTACTTCAACAGCCTTAGATCAAAACTACACTTTATGACTCACATGGATCATATTTTACTCATACTTATGAGAGTATTTTCAGAGCAACTTTAAGCTTTGTCATGTGTATTGCTGGAATTAACACAATTTGAATTATTTTAATGGGATTATGAATCATGTATGCATTAGAAAATCAAATACTTTTTTTTTTTTTTTTTTTTTTTCTGGAAACTTTTTTTTTAGACTGTTAAACCATAATTTTGATCCAATGTGAAATTAATTCTGATTACCATGAGATATTTTGCTCTCCAGCTAGCAAAAATAAAAGCAAAAGCCACATAACTATGAACCAAAACATGGCATGTAAAATCCCAGATTCGTCCTAAATGACAACACAGTAAATATAATTTTAAAAATAAATGAATAAATATGTTTAATGATAATGTAAATCCCAGAAAACATCAGTAACTTTGTAGATGATCATGTATAAGAAGCAGGAATTAATACTAAGTTGTTTTTAGTATTGTGTACTAAGTACTAACTTAATAATTTATACAAATAATTAACCATGTTTATGTGAATTGAGAACAACAGAAAATCAGTGTTAACAGGTGTTTCCATGTGGTTTACTACGAAAAACACCATTAAAAATCTTTGTTTTTACCTTATGTCTTCTCTTGCTGCCTAAAATTATAAAATAATCTGTTCCAAACAATTGACTTAGAAAAGCAGAGAGCAGCAAGATCCCAGATATTTCCAGCATTCTCGATACTAATCCACTTTTACATACTAGAGAGTAGGAAAATTTACAGGTGCTCAGTCTGTCATCTTCAGAAAGAACATGCCCAAATTTGTAATTGCAGTGCAGTGGAGAAGAGGTATCAGATCTAAATTTTAACAGAAACTTCCAGTCCTGAAGCTGGAGGGTGGTGTTGAGATGCTGTCTTTCCTTAAAGGCTCCAATGGCTGGTGCAGTGCCCAGCTGAGGGTTATTCAGCGATTATATGTAGATAGGTCAACAGATCAACAGATCGATTGATCAATCTCCATGTAGATACAACGCTTGCACCTAGGCTTTCAGCAGCTAGCCTGTGGAGCAGCAAACTAGCTTGACAAGCTGAGGCCATTTCTTAGTCGGGGGCCAGCGTAAGAAAAGAGAAATTTCACAGATTCTCTGAAGCTTGTCAAATTGCTCTGTTGTTACAGTTACAGCAGGGAAAGGGTGAGCAAGCCTTTCACAGGAAATACACTAGAAAATAGGAGTGTGAGACTCACAGTATAAATGTTTTCTCTTAACATCTGCTGTCAGTAGACTAAAATCAGCAATAGTTATCTCAGAAATGTGGGTGAAGGCCAAACTTTATCACTGCTTGATCTCCAAAAATATATTCAGCTTAAGTTAGTGATGGAAGCCCAGAGATGAATTAAAGATAGCATTTCCTCAATCTTAGTGGTATTATCTTTCTTGTCTACATTGTGCCTACCATAAATGCAATCAAAATCCTACTGATGTCTAGCAAAGGAAATAAAATAGCTAAGTTTTAAGTAAAGAATAATTGCGAACAGTTCTACATACACAATAACTGTCACAGAGTAGAGTTGTTTGCCTGTAATTAGTTACTTTTGACATAATGTGGTATAGCAGAAGAATGAGACTTTCTGTCTTCTTGGGCTACTTGAGCACCCAAAGATTAATCTGCAAACTGAATTCTTAATCATGTGAAGGGAAGAAAAAAGTGTCTACACATTCTGGATAATTCTAGGGCTATGCAGTAGATTTCTTTGCAGATCTGCCAAAAGTGTATATGGACTTTAAATAAATATTTTTTTTGCATACTGAAAATGCGCTTTATTAGTTGTTCAGATTTAAAATTTGGCAAATATCACCTGACTTCATAAGCTGACCTACATGTATAAATCTTAAAATAAAGAACAATGATCTGTCTTCTAAAGCACAAGGAATAAAATAAATGATAAAATATAAACCAGGTAACTAACCAACCAAATAAAGAAAAGTAACAGAAACAAATAAACTATCTAAAGGAGAATCCGTCTTCATTGTAACTCTAAACTATTCAGACAGACAACACTCATCAAAGCATGAAAGGCAGACACTATTGGTCTTCTGGCATTTAATAGATGGAGTGACATCTCAGCTTTTTCCATTGCAAATAGCTATTTGTTATTGATTGCCTATGAATAACTGAATATATATCCAAGTGTACTGTTGACAACAAGCATAAGGTACAGATTTTCCATAATTATAGAATTCCGTTATCTGCATTTTTTCCATTAGGCACAAGACAAAAAAATAAGTGATAGAATTTTCATCCATGGTTATAATAAGAGCAAACAAGAAAACAGCTATACATTAGATCTTTTATGTGTATGGCAAACAGAACAGCAATAGGTCAACTTCCAAGCATTTTGTTGTTACTAAACTCTATGTGGTTGGTTGACTTTGGTGGTTGCCAGACCTATTCCTCTCCTATTCCTTCACTTCACACAATGCAACAGGGAGAGGAAATAAGATGGAAAATGTCATGAGTTGAGATAAAGGTGGTTTAATAATAAAAGCAAAAGCTGTGAGAGTATGTTATCAAAGAAAATAAGGAATTTTTTCACTACTTCCCATCAGTAGGAAGATGTCTAGTCACTTCTGGGGAAGTAGTGCCTCAGCACATGTAGCAGTAGCTTGGACACACAAACACTGTAATTGTGAATGTGCCTCCTTCCTCCTTCTTTCCCCCAGCTTTTATTGCTGAGCATGATGTTATATATTCTGGAATATCCATTTGGTCAGTTGGGGTCGGTTGTCCTGGCTGTGTCCCCCTCCACTCCCAGACACTTGCCCAGACTCCTGTGCTTTTGTGCCCAGGGAGCATTAGGAAGAAAACCAGTATATTGTGTATACTGGATATAGTGTTCAGCAACAGCAAAAACATTGGTATGTTGTCAATGCAGTTTTAGCTACAAATGTCAAACATGGTGTTATGTGGGCTGTTATGAGGAAAGTTAACACAATCCCAGCCAGACCCAGTATGTAAATACAACTGAAGTAATCAATTTCTTGTGGTACTTCATTGAACAAGTAGATTAAGGAAAATAATAATTGACTTAAGATAACAAAAGATTCACAAATATATATATATATATATATATAAATTATTTTCAATAATAATATAGCAGTTCAAGGCTTCTTGGTAACTTAAGCAAAGCTAAATTTTAGCACTGCAGGTATGAAGCTTAAATCACAGAGTCACAGAATTTCAAGGTTGGAAGAGACCTCGAGATCATCGAGTCCAACCTCTGACCTAATGCTAGCAGTCCCCACTAAACCATATCCCTAAGCTCTACATCTAAACGTCTTTTGAAGACTTCCAGGGATGGTGACTCCACCACTTCCCTGGGCAGCCTGTTCCAATGCCTCACAACCCTTTCAGTAAAGAAGTTCTTCCTAACATCTAACCTAAAACTCCCCTGGCTCAACTTAAGCCCATTCCCCCTCGTCCTGTCACCAGGCACGTGGGAGAACAGACCAACCCCCACCTCGCTACAGCCTCCCTTGAGGTACCTATAGAGAGCGATAAGGTCGCCCCTGAGCCTCCTCTTCTCCAGGCTAAACAAACCCAGCTCCCTCAGCCACTCCTTATAAGACTTGTTCTCCAGACCCCTCACCAGCTTTGTCATCCTTCTCTGCACCCGCTCGAGCACCTCGATGTCCTTCTTGTAGCGAGGGGCCCAAAACTGAACACAGTACTCGAGGTGCGGCCTCACCAGAGCTGAGTACAGGGGGACAATCACCTCCCTAGCCCTGCTGGTCACACTGTTCCTGATACAAGCCAGGATGCCGTTGGCCTTCTTGGCCACCTGAGCACACTGCTGGCCACCTATCAGCCAACTATCCACCATCACTCCCAGGTCCTTCTCTGCCTGGCAGCTCTCCAACCATTCCTCTCCCAGCCTATAGCTCTGCTTGGGGTTATTGCGCCCCAGGTGCAGGACCCGGCACTTGGCCTTGTTGAACTTCATGCAGTTGACCTCAGCCCATCGGTGCAGCCTATCCAGATCCTCCTGCAGAGCTTTCCTACCCTCGAGCAGATCGACACATGCTCATAGCTTGGTGTCATCTGCAAACTTACTGAGGGAGCACTCGATGCCCTCATCCAGATCATCGATGAAGATATTAAAGAGGACCGGCCCCAGCACCGAGCCCTGGGGGACGCCACTAGTGACTGGCCTCCAACTGGACTTGGCTCCATTCACCACGACTCTTTGGGCCCAGCTATCCAGCCAGTTTCTAACCCAACAAAGCGTGCGCCAGTCCAAGCCAAGAGCAGCCAGTTTCTTGAGGAGAATGCTGTGGGAGACGGTGTCAAAAGCCTTGCTGAAGTCAAGGTAGACCACATCCACAGCCTTTCCCTCGTCCACCCAGCGCGTCACTTTGTCATAGAAGGAGATCAGGTTTGTCAAGCAGGATCTGCCTTTCATAAACCCATGCTGACTGGGCCTGATCGCCTGCTTGCCCTGCAAGTGCTGCGTGATGACTCTCAGGAGGATCTGCTCCATGAGCTTCCCTGGCACTGAGGTCAAACTGACAGGCCTGTAGTTTCCCGGGTCTGCCCTCCGGCCCTTCTTGTAGATGGGCATCACGTTTGCTAGCCGCCAGTCAACTGGGACCTCCCCCGATCACCAGGACTGCTGATAAATGATGGACAGTGGCTTGGCCAGCTCCTCTGCCAGTTCACTCAGTACCCTTGGGTGGATCCCATCCGGCCCCATCGACTTGTGCACATCCAAGTGCCGTAGCAGGTCACCAACCAGTTCTTCATGGATAGTGAGGGCCACATCCTGCTCCCCATCCCCTTCCACCAGCTCAGGGTACTGAGTATCCAGAGAACAACCGGTATTGCCGCTAAAGACTGAGGCGAAGAAGGCATTGAGCACCTCCGCCTTATCCTCATCTCTTGTAACTAAGTTTCCCCCCGCATCCAGTAAAGGATGGAGATTCTCCTTAGTCCTCCTTTTTGTGTTGATGTATTTATAGAAACGTTTTTTGTTATCTTTAACGGCATTTGCCAGATTGAGCTCCAGATGAGCTTTGGCCTTCCTAATTTTGTCCCTGCACAGCCTCGCTACGTCCTTATAGTCCTCCCTAGTGACCTGCCCACTTTTCCAAAGATTATAAACCCTCTTTTTTCTCCTAAGATCAAGCCACAATTCTCTGTTGAGCCAGGCTGGTCTTCTTCCCCGCCAGCTCGTCTTTGGGCACGTGGGGACAGACCGTTCCTGCGCCATTAAGATTTCCCTCTTGAAGAGCGCCCAGCCTTCCTGGACCCCTCTGCCCTTCAGAACCACCTCCCAAGGGACTCCACCAACTAGTGTCCTGAGCAGCTCAAAATCAGCCCTCCGAAAGTCCAATACAGCGGTTTTACTGGTCCCCTTCCTGGCCTTGCCAAGAATAGTGAACTCCACCATTTCGTGGTCACTCTGCCCAAGACAGCTCCCAACAATCACATCCTCCACCAGTCCTTCTCTGTTTGTGAAGAGAAGGTCTAACGGGGTAGACCTTCTCTTCAGGGGTAGTGACCCCTGGTAGGTTCACTAACCAGCTGCGTCAGGAAGCTATCTTCCACGCTCTCCAGAAACCTCCTAGACTGCTTTCTCAGGGCTGTGTTGTGCTTCCAGGATATGTCAGGGAAGTTGAAGTCCCCCACGAGTACAAGAGCTGACGATTTCGCAACTTCTGTCAGCTGCCTGTAGAATTCCTCATCCGTCTCCTCATCCTGGTTCGGCGGTCTATAGCAGACCCCGACCAGGACACTAGCCTTGTTGTCCCTGACGATCCTAACCCAAAGGGACTCGACCTTGTCATTCCCAACCTCGAGTTCTACAACCTCGAAAGACTCTCTAATATAGAGAGCCACACCACCACCCCTTCTGTGCTGCCTGTCCCTTCTAAAGAGCTTATAGCCAGGCATTGCAGTACTCCAGTAAAGTAGTGACCCCTGGAGAGACGGCCTATTCTTTGGTTGTCATTGTTGAATGGGTGGGGACTGGGTGAGATGAGAGGTCTGAGAGCAAAGATTGCTAATAGTTTGACTCCCTTCATGTCCCTGAGGACCCCTATGCCCAGATTGTTCTCTCAACAGGGCAAGGAGCAGCACATACATCTCTCTTTGAGTCTGGCAAAGGTAGAGCAGACAGCAGTCAATGCCTCCCGTCCTGAAGTTATCTACCATATTCCTTGAAATTCTAGAACTAGATTCAAATCTGTACCTTCTTATACATTTGACATAAGAACTGAGGTAAGCACCAGATCAAGGACAAAGCTAGATTTACCTCATACCATCCACTAAACATTTATGAAGCTCCATCAAAAAGCTGTTACCAAGGATTGTCACAGTGGACAGTTCTGTAACCTTTATCACTGATAGTAAGAAATTTGCTTTTAATTTCCGCTTCTAATTGGTTCCTGGCCATTTCATACCTATTTTCTCACCTTTTGCTTTGATATCACTATCTCACCTTTAGGCAGTGATCTATCTATTGGGCTGATAGAGGCACACATTTCCTGGAGGACCCGGGAGAAAAGGAGTAGGGGAAAATTTAGCTCTGCCCTTGTTTCTGACCCATCATAATATTTGTTATCAGGTCTTCTGACATTTGTATGAGCACACAACTCACCATCTTCTTCAGAAAATCGGGGCTTCAGCAATGTCTGCCACATATTGTATTTCTGTGTGCCCTTCAACAGCTCATAGCCTGTACCTAGTTCTTTTCTCTGCTTTTCTATGGATTTCATTGACAGTAAAAATGGTTTTCTGAATATCACCCAGATGTTAGGTCACAATATTGGCAGTTCACTGAGAAAGTTAGGCATTTTTAAGTAAACTTGAATCCAGCACTGGGAGCCAAGATAAAACCACAGCACTATTCTACTGTGATACAAGAAATGACAGCTTGAAAACGTCAATTCTGAAAGAGTTGTTAGTCTTTGGCATTTCACACTTTGGTCTATCTGAAATTAAAACAATAAAATAAATGTATTAGTGGATTTGTTTTGTATCCCTTCTGGATAGCACACAATACTTTCAATATTGTTCTTTGCTTATGAATTATAATGCACAGTTATATAAGGAGGAGGAGATGACAGTAAATTAAATATTTGGAAACTCATAAAGGTGAAAATATCAAATCAAAAAATGCAAAAATATGTAGCCTCATTGGACTGAGAAAATACAGATTGTAACTTCCTTCTGCTCTTCTTTCTCTTTTATCTTCTTTTTTAAGTAGCTTTTAGTATGCCAAAAATAACTTTTAAATGACTTTAAAGTCCAATTAAATACAGTCACTTAATATTTCTCAAATCAAATGAAACATGAAAAGTGGGATTTATACCATGTATCTTCAACCTCAGAAAAGTTACTTTTCTAATTCAATGAGTCTTCTACATCACATCCACAGTAAATAAAAGAAGCAGGCAACATCCACAAACAGTTTAAGCAAATTATGTTAGATGTCTAAGGCATACAAAGGATAGTTGAATGACTAGCCTACCTCTTGAGTGGAGTAAATAAGTGAAATGACTGTCATCCCATCTTTGAATTGTTATCGTGAAGACACAGTGGGACAAATCACACAGCTGGAGAACTGGAATTGAGGGCAACAAGTTTTACAGAAGAGAGAGACAGAGGAGTGTACTCCCTCTGATAAATGAGAATGGATAACTGGTAACAAAAGACATGGAGAAGGATGAGTGAAGGCAATAAGTTCTTTGCCTCAGTCTTCACTGCCATTCAGGCTTCCCATTTCTCTCAAGTCCCTGCACTTCTAGGCAGGGCCTGGAGGAGCAAAGTTCCATCCACTGTAAGTGAAGAGCAGGTTCGAGACCATCTGATGAAACTGAACAAATACAAGATGAGGGGGTCTGATGACATGCATCCCAGGGTCCTGAGGGAACTGGCCAATGGAGTTGCCAAGCCTCTCCACCATATTTGAAAAGTTACGGCAGACAAGCAAAGTCCCTGTTGACTGGAAAAGGGGAAATATCACTCCCATTTTTAAAAAGGGCAGAAATTAGGATCCAAAGAACTACCGACAGGTGATCTTCACATTTGAGCCTAGAAAGATCATGGAAAAGATCCTCCTGGAAGTAATGTGGTGGTGGTTTTACCCTGCTGGGCAGCTGAGCACCACCATAACCATTCTCTCACTCCCCCTTCTCAAAGGAAAAGAGGGAGAAAATACAAAGAAAAAGGCTCAAGGGTTGAGATAAGGACAGGAAGATCACTCAGCAATTATCATCATGGCCAAAACAGTCTCAGCATAAGGGAGATTAAGGTAATTTATTACCTTTTACTAACAAGTTAGAGCAGTGAGAAACTAAAAGCAAACTAAAAGCACCTCTACCCCATCCACCCTCTCCTACTTTCTCCCTGCAAGCAGTGCAGGGCAATGGGGGAATGGGGGCTGCAGTCAGTCCATGACACATCTCCACTGCTCCTTCACGGTTGCTCTCTGCCCCTGCTCCCCGTGGGGTCCCTCCCACGGGATGCCATCCTTCCCGAACTGAGCCTACGGGGGCTGCCCACAGGCTGCAGCTCTTCAAGAATTGCTCCCACACGGCTCCATCCCACGGGGTCCATCCCCCAGGAGCAAACTGCTCCAGTCCAGGTCAGCCATGGGCACATCTCCTCTCAGCCCCCTGCTCCTGTGTGGCCTTCTATGATGCACTGACTGTATCAGTTGACAAGGGAAGACTGATTGATGTCATCTACATGGACTTCTGTAAGGCCTTTGACATGGTCCTGCATGACATCCTGATCTCTAAATTGGAGAGACATAAATTTGAAGGTTGGACCATTTGGTGGATAAGGATTTCCGCAACTAGACAGTTGCCATCAATGTCTCTATGTCCAGGTGGAGGCCTGTGTGATGAGTAGTGTCCCTCAAGAGTCTGTCATGGGACTGGTGCTGTTTAATACCTTTACTGGTGACACAGACAATGGGACTGAGTATACCCTCAGCAAGTTTGCAGGTGACACCAAGCTGAGTGTTGCCATTGATACAACAGAAGGAAGGGATGCCATCCAAGGAGACCTGGACAAGCTTGAGAAGTGGGCCTGTGTGAACCATTTGAGGTTCAACAAGTCCAAGTGCATGGTTCTGCACGTGGGACAGGGCAATCCCAGACATGAGTACAGACTGGGAGAAGAACTCATTGAGAGCAGCCCTGCAGAGAAGGGCTTTGCAGGTTCTGGTGGATAAAAGCTCATACCTAAGGAAATAGGCTTTTACTTAAAGGGGCTGATAATGATAGGACAACAAGGAATGGTCTTAAACTAAAAGAGAGGAGATTTATATTAGATGTTAAAAGGAAATTCTTTACTCAGATGGTGGTGAGGCACTGGAAGAGGTTGCCAGGAGAGGTTATGGATGCCCCATCCCTGGAAGTGTTCAAGGCCAGGTTGGATGAAGCTCTGAGCAACCTAAACTAGAGGGTGTCATCCCTGCCTATGGTAGGGGGATTGGAATTAGATGATCTTTAAGGACCCTTCCAACCCAAGCTATTTTATGATTCTATGATTTGAAACACAAGCTTTTTGTTTGTTGTTTTGTTCTGTTTTGTTTTGCTTTGCTTAATATTGTACTGGGTCTGGCTGAGATGGAGTTAACTTTCCCCGCAGCAGCCCCTACAGTGCTGTGCTCTGCACTTGTAGCTAGAACAGCATTGGTATCACACCACTGTTTTGTATGTTGCTGAGCAATGCTGGCACAGCATCAGGACTCCCTCCAAACTCCCCCAAAAGCCAGCAGGCTGCAGGCGTTGGACAAGAGGTAAGGAGGGGACATACCAAGGCAGCTGACCTAAACCAACCAAAGGGATATTCCATGCTATATTACATCACACTCAGCAAAAGGTGGGAAAGGGGAAGGAGAGAGGAGGCTCTTGTTATGAAGATGTCTGTCTTCCCAAACAACTGCTATGCATATTGAGGCCCTACTTCCCAGGACATAACTGAACTTTGCTCTTTGATGGAAAGTAGAGAATAATTTCTTTTCTCTCAATCTGAGTATATGAGGATCATTCACAGCAGAATGGAGCTTCAAATGGTTTTAATATTTGACAGAAAAAGTAAAGAAAGTTGTGTGAGTAGTGTAGCTCAGTGGTGACTGAGCACAAAATATAACGGATTTCATTGAATTCATTTTATTAAAAATTTAAATACAAATGCTGATTACCATGTTCCTGCCTTTAAATTAACCATTAATAATCAATTTCATTTTAATCCTCTTGTATTGGTACTATAAAGTCAGCTAGGATAGGTATATAAGGTTATATAATTTTTCCTTTCTATCTTTTAGTTACTCAATCAAGCATATTCATATGGGGCTTTTTGTTTGTTTGTCTTTTTTTTTTTTTTTTTTTTAACCTATTACTCTCTATTTTATTAAAATGTTAAATAGAAAAAAAATTAGGCTGAGGTAACAATGATGATGACTTTCTGAAGTTTGATTCTGAGGCTAGATCATCAGATGCGACACTTCAATTTTCCCCAAATCTCAACTCTATGGCCTTTCAAATGATATTTTAAAAAGCACATTCAAATTTAAATATTAGTCATTGGAAAACACCACATTTTCTTACTTGCTTAATATTAATTGAATATAAAATTGGAAAATGATAAATTATTTATCAGGTATGCAAATATATGTTTGTGATATTAAGTTTTTAGTTAAAAAGTACCTAATGAATGCATATAAAGTACAAGGTTTTAACAGCTTACAGTCTTACAGTTATGCTATAACTACCATTTGTGATAATGCATAACCTCTGCATAACAAATCAAAGATCTCAGTGCTGCTCCTGTAGATCAAGTATCCATCATAACAGAAAGTGACAGTACATGCGTACGCAATCTCAGTAGGAAAGTGAGTGATTCAAGGGATGTTAAAGAAGCTGTTTGCGCTCTCCACTGTTAGACATAACTTATGTAGCTAAGGCCTTTGTTGGCAAGCAAGGGTGCTTGAGACAACTTATGAAGTTACTACCCTTTGCTGTCCATTCTAACTTACTGCTGGAGAGATTTCTGAGCTCTTTGTCAATCACCTCTTGATAGCAGTTAGCTTTTTTCCTGCAGAAAATTGCACCGTAAACACTAGTTGCTCAGGATTTGATTAATGTCCCTGCAGCAAGGGTAGAACACAAATGGAGACTGGCCCCACATCTGAGTTACGCCATTCCCACCCATCAATCACTATCTGTAGTTTATAACAGAATGTCTTAAGGAAAAGTGGTATCAGTGATATTTTGCTGTAAAAAAAGCTGAGAGGTCCAGGAATTGATTAATGAGCGGGTCAGGAGTCCATCAAGTGAGAGCAAGATAGAGAGGTGGGTGTACCATTCTAAGGCAAGCTCTTGCCACTCATCCATCAGAGCTCTACATTAGCAGATGAGTCACTTCAGTTTCCCTCCTCAATAAACAGAGAAAAACGCTTCTCTAAGGGTGAGCCAAAGTTGGAATATAACTAACTTAGCTCCACTCAAGTGGAACCTATTTCTTTCCTTTGACTAAATAGGAGGCCTGGAGAGTTACCTAACTTAAACCCAGAAGTTAGACTTTGTGAGTTCTCCTTAAAAGGAAATAAATGGTTCTTTGAAATCTTGGCAGTCTATTAAGGACCAACATTCTGACAAATTGCTTAGCTATTGGCTACATATTGCACCCATTCTACAAATACAGTAAACTCAGTATTTAAATCACTGCATGCTTCATCTCTTTCTGAAGAGTATACCAAAAAATAATCAAGAAAAGATACAGGCAAGTCACGTCACCTTTCTTCTGTTGTT